>NC_088867.1:57261428-57414276 GCF_032884065.1 Artemia franciscana
TTCTGTATCTCGCTTATTTCGATTAGTACCCATGCCGGAAGGTACAAAAATGTTAAGGGTGGATCCCATGGTAGTTGACAATGCTGAAAACGAATATCGTAGGGCGCATGTTCGCCGTTGGGGCGTTTCTGAGATATAGGCCAAAAACACCAAATTTGGCCTATGATGATTTGATTTGGCCAAATGGGGTCCAATGATTCTAATTTTTTTTTACAGACAAGATTGGTCAAATCCAGCGTACTCTTACATCAATAGAAAGAAGAGACTTGGGGCTACACGAATATGATTTTTGTTTGTAAAAAAAAAAAAAAAAATAGTACACGTTTTACTGCAGTTTTAAAAAAAGTCTATTTTCGTCAACAAATTTTTCTATTTTCGTCAAAAATCAATTTTTGTCAACAAATTTCTAACAGAAAAGCTAAAAACTCGAAATTTTTTCAAGATAAAGTTTTTTTTTTATAATAAAAAAGAAAGCCCATTTAATTCCGAACACATTGAGCTAAGAAAAAAAGTTGAAATTATTATATCTGGGGTGTCTGCAACTTTTTTAGCGAGTGTACCCAATAATATGAATTTTGTTTAGTAACCTGCTACCTAGCGGGAAGTTGATTGATAAGCTGAGCAGAAGAAATTGATAAGCAGAAGATCAAAAAGAAAAGCGAGTCAGGTAGGCCAAGATAAAAAAAAACAGTTACTTCAAGTTGATTCAACATGTGATCCTGAGGCAAATACTGATTTGCTGATGGATGATAATGAAGAATATGACACAAATTTGGATGATCAAAAAACAATTTTTAAAGAAATAGAGTTTTTAAAAGCACTTTTGGTGTTGTAAAGTTGGCTGGAAAAGTGAGTTTAAATTTTTTTTTTTGCAGAAGTAAGAGACTTAATGAAAGCAATTTACAAAATTAAATATCACGAGAAACTAGGTGATACTGACTAATTTAGATTTGTAAGGACTGATAAAAAGGCATGTTACATTGATCAATCAGATTTAGTATTGGAACTTCCAGTTCTAGTGAAAATGCTTGTCAATGGAACATCTGTGATTTGAAATTGATTTGTCAATATTTAATCTAACATCTTGCTTTTCCTTCATGAAGCACCAAACAACCATGCAACAGTCGAAAAATATCTGCGAACGTTCACGGCGATAAGTAAAGCTGTCGGATGTGACGATATGGTGGTCAAGCGAGATCTCTTCATTTATCAGCTAGCACAGGGAGTGAAAAGTAAATACCCGGATGACTTCAAAAACGTAATCCTACGGGTGGGAGGCTTCCACCTCCTGCTCAACTAACTAAAGGCAGTTGGTAAGATAATGGACAGCTCCAGACTCAAAGAGATTATAGTGCAGGCAAAGCTGCTGCTACCTGGTACATGCGAAAAGGTATTTCAAAGGAACGGCTACTACCAAGATATCAATGCCTACTGCATACTGTACAAGGTCTTGCTAGCCCTCTACTGGGAGTCCTTGGAAGAGTATTACTCCGAAGCACAAGAAGACTTATCCCATCTAGACCAGCTGGATAGTGCCATAGAGTTATTAAGGATTTCATTGGCAAACGGTGCTAACGCGCAAATTGCGCTTCAGAAGGCAAACGAAACCTTAATCACTTTGGCTCCCATAATGAATGCCTTCAAAACCCTTCGAAATGCGTCACCCACGTTTGCTTTCTGGGGGTAGTTCTTGGAAATACTTGAAATAGCGATGCAATTCAATCATGCTGAACGAGACTGTGACTGGGAGTCTCATTTGACAGCAACTTCTCGGATGTTGCCATACTTGGTGGTGGCTGATCATCCTCAGTATACAAGATGTCTCATACAGTACCTATATGACATGCGAAGTTTACCACAAACCTTTCCTGATGTATACAGAAGGCTCATGAAAGGATACTTCGCAGTGAAGAAAACGCACACCAGGTTTACGGCCACCTGTTCCGATCAGATACCAGAATGTACAGTGAACAAGGATGCAAAGACGACGGCCGGAATAATAGGAGAACAAATGGATGAGAGACAGACTAAAGCTTGGATTCTTACCTTACTGATTTCCGCTGCCATCAGCAATGGTTTTCTGCAAGTAGTCAACGAGACACTGAAATATCACGAAGACAATCAGTCGACGACGACGCGATTACAACTTTCACGAGGTAGAGTTCGAGACATTTTCACTACATGTGGCAATCCGTTCAGCAGAGTGGACTTCGACCTAGTGGATATTGTGACGTCAGAAGTTATGGACGATGAGAAGATTGTTTCTGATATTACTTGCGTAGCCACAAAAGGAAAAGAGGTGGCTGAGGACTTTCTGTGCAACAGGAAAGAAGATGTGAAAAAGGTTGTGCTCCGAACTTTCCCTTCAGAGAGAACTCAGAAAGTGAATGATGTCCCTAAAACCGATCTCCTGAGCTCTGAAGTAACAGCCTTGAAGAGAATCATTACTGCTCAGTTGAGCTACGGCGAAGAAAAGGAGAAAGCCGTTGCAAAGTTCCACACAAAAGAGATTCTTCCTTTCCCTCCATCCATTTTTGAACATCTTCCGCAACAAACAACCAAGACATCCTCTGGCTGAAAAATGAGGGCGGGGAACAAAGCTGTGCTGTTGAACTGGCTAAGAAAAAAAGGAGGACTTTCAGCTTGGCCAGCCACTTTGAAATCCAAAGAAACAACATCAGCTACAGTACACATCATTGACCTAATGTCCAAGATAAGGTCATATCGGCCTGCCAGGTCTGAAACAGTCAAATCCTTCGCGGAAAGATTGCTTTTATTTATTTATTTATTTATTAATACCAAATACGGTAAGCTTTCAAGCTAGTCGCAAAGCAAGCTTGTCGCATAATTCAGCAATGTCTATCATTGCTGAATTATCTTCCAGTGGGTATTTCTGAAGTCCACATTGTCGCACATCAGTACAACGGGCTGTTTGGGAAGCTCACGGACACCGGAGAATTGATCTCCTTGAAATCAGCATGCAGACTCCAACGAGGGAAAGGGAAAAACCTCCAGATTTCCGCTCTTAGCACAATTGAAGAATGGGATGCTCAGCGTCTAAAAGCCGGTTCCTCGAAATTTTGTATGAAACCTGGGAGCAGATGAGTGATCAGCTTCCGAACGCACTCAACCTTTTTCTCTCAGGTGGGTTCAAGGAGAGATTCAAAGTGTCTCTGGTCAAGCGTGGCTACTGTCCAACTTTACCAGACCGCGGTGTCCCCAACTTTTGCCTCAAAATGGTGTCTGTGACAGAGCAGATCAAGGATGCAGAAGGGAAGCTTTCAGTCGACGCGTTTAGAGAATTTTACGACCTATCAAAATTCCTGGTCATTGTAAACAGTACGGTAAACAGGCCGGATTCAATTCACTGGCCAGTGTAAGGGCTTACATTCGGCGCCAGAAACAAGATGTGAAAAGACTTCCACCTTCTGACGACACCTTCAAGCCATGCATACGAAGAGCCATATTCGCTACATGGATAATCTTGTCGTCAGTACAGGCTCGGCTGAGCATTCCAGATCCACTTCTCCTTGGATGGAAGATGGCTGAAGGGGGAGTAGATGCGGTCGTCTCAAACTGTAAAGCATCAAGCCTGGAATCTTACTGCAGATGCAAAAGTGGAAGATGCAGGAAAGACTGTCGCTGCTCAAAAATGAAAGGATGCTGCAGCTTATGCTCCTACCGCGGAACGAGGAGGGCATGAAGGGAGTCTGACCTTGCCCCATCTGAATTCTCGGAAGAAGAACATGAGGAATATTTGTGAAACTTTTATTTGATACCTTTTACTTTTAATTACAACAGGTCCCTAATCAGTTACTGTTACGCAATTTTACGGGTAGGCCGAGTAAGACAACTCCAATGCGTTGACTGAATCCATGTGTAAAGTAGAATTCTTTTATGTAGTAAATAGCTCAGTCGTATTACTTGCAAATCAGGTCCCAAAAAGGTAATTGCAGACGCCTTAGTACACCAGAAAACATATTCGTCCATTTTATAAAAAACAAAAAAAAACACAAAAAAAAACACTTTTTTTAGTCAACATTTTTTAAACCTATTTTTATTTTTAACTACAAGTTAAACATTTTAAACAGTTAGGAAGTTTGAAGTATTCCTACCCTTTGAAGAAAAAAAATATGTCCCTTTTCACGATACGGCTAGTGATCATTTCAGTGACACTAAAAAAAAAAAAAAAAATCGCAGACCTTTTAAAAATAAAAATAGTTTATATGTTTTTATCTCAAATTGTATGGAATTGAATGCGCTTTCTTTTCGAATATTAAAAAAAAATTTGTTATCTTGAAGAAATTTCGAGTTTTTAGCCTTTCTGTGAGATATTTGTTGAATTTTACAGCACTTATTTTGAAACTGCAGTAAATAGAGAAAAAAATAGTGTTTTTTTTAAATTTAAAAATCATATTCTTGTAGATCTAGATCTCTTCTTTCGATTGATATAACATTACGCCAGATTCCTCAACCCAATATGTCGCAAAAAATCCTGAATCGTCACACTTAGTTATAGGCTAAATTTGGCGTTTTTGGCCTATATCTCAGAAACGCCCCAACGGCAAACATGCGCCCTACGATATTCGTTTTCAGCATGGTCGACTACCCTAGGATCCGTCCTCAGCATTTTTGTACCTTCCGGCATGGGTGGGTGCACGATACAGAATCTACAGTATCATAGATACAGCAACAGTATCTACTATGAGAGACTATTGGCAATTTATTTTAAGATTAATGTCAAACATAGAGTTTATTTTTTAACTATCTGAAAAAGGACGGATATGTTTATAACCTGCTGTCTGTCGATGTGCCACTCTAAGTGCTTATCCGTGACCCTGACACCTCCCTGACTTAAACTACAATTGTAATACGTATACTAAATTAGACAATTTCTGAATCAGAAAGCTCCCATGATTGAGAATCGGTTGCGTATATAGGCTGAAGGCCCTTTTGGCCCATGACACTATAAAGGCCCCAACTATACCTTTAATTTTCTTTATTTTTATCACGGTGATCCCACATGATTAGAATTTACAGCAAAATCAAAGCTTTAGACCGTCTAAAAAACCTTATAGGAATCATGTGCACCCAAGCAGAATCGTGGATGTCTATGAAACTTCAAAATTGCAGAACGATCTAAGTATAAAATATAGACGGCGTTCTAACCCTATTTTTCATTTTACAATCTTTGGCTCTAAGGAATCCTTCAATTTAAATCGTAAAAAAATAATGACTTTTGTTATAATTATTAAACTGTTTAGCTTTACTAGAGGTTACAATTTAGAAATCGCGGATACGCCAAAGACTTCAAAATAGAGGGTGTCAAGAACATATTAAAAGTTATAAAATACGTTAGTGCATATGTCTTAATATTAAGATAAAAAAACAAACACATGAGATAGAGATCTAACAATCTGAATATAAAATATAGATGGCTCTCTGACCCAGCGTGACCAGACGAGCTTGCTATCCACCCGTGGGCTCGTTTTAGCCGTCAGGGGTGGCCTGAATTTTCAAGTGGGCGTGTGGAGGGAACAGGGGCTTTTTTTTAAAAAAAAATGGGCTTATTTTGAGCTTATTTTGACTGAAAGTTCGGAACTGTATGAAAATTCCAAAATCACTGTGGCTCAGGCATGGTTATAAATCGGAATGACAAGAGCCCTCTTTTAACGATACCCTATTTATTCTACATCGCTTTCCGTCTAGGGAATTTATTTCTGCATGGCTGAAATAGCTCTGCGTTTCAGGTGTTAGGTTAGGATGCAAGCAGAATAGGGCAAATTTAAGGGAATATACTTATGAAGTTTCTTATTCCAATTGCTATAAGGAATTTTATTATTGCTCAGATTATGGCAAGACTTGAATTTTATGCAGACCTACTCTTTTTTTATATATTTGACAGATCTCTGGCCCAACCTTTTTGTGGCCTAGGCTAAGTCTAGAATTGAGGCTGTTGCGAAAAAATCATGTTAAGAAAACAATTTATACTGTGTAATATGCAGATTAGCCTAATTGTAATGGTATATTCCTAGAGAAGGAAGCATGTTAAGAAAACATTTCATACTTGATAATTTAAAGAAATAATAGCGGCTGATATCTTGATGGTAGCCGTGCTATGTATAACCCCCGGGCCCTCCCCCTTAATGCGAAAATACATATCTAAAATTTGTCCAGTGTACCAGTAAATTTAATCAACTGTGACGAAAGACGAACCAGAAAACCAAGTGATGGGTGGCAGAATGCATTGGGAGTCCATTAGGGGAGGGATTAGGACATCACTTTTTATGATGGTTTTTCAGACTAAAGTATTTTCTGGGAAGATATTTTGAAGTAACCTGCCCATTTCTTCTCCTTTTCCCTATGGCAATGACCTTTGATGACCTTTAAAATATCTTTGTTTTATAAAAGTTAAGCCTTGCAGAAAAGATCTTCGGCTTAAAAAAAGTACAAGAAAAGTCCGCTTTACACCTCAGTCCAAATTTGTGAAGTTTCAAAGATTTGAAAATAAGTTTCCTATATATAGGAAAAAAATTCTTAAAATTCTATGGCTTAAATTCTTATGGCTTAAAATTCTACTTTAACAACAGGAACTACATTCCCAAACTAAAATCAGAGAAAACAAAACTCAAAATTAAGGTATAATGATGTTTTGTCAAAATTCTAAGACTTAGAAATCAGAAGGGGTTAACATAGCAGAATGGGAACGCCTTCCCAGTGTATGTTTTTGGCCATGGATTCATCACCGGAAGTTTTCTTTTACTAACTTAACTCTTATATGATATCAAAAAGTAGCTTGTCTAGAATTTTACCTTACATACTTCCCACTTATTTTAACACTCGCTCTTGTTTTAACCCATCTGCCCATAAATTGAATCTATAATGTCAAAATCAAGAAACAGAAAACAGATTGGAAATATAGAATTTGGGCTGGGCTGGCCTCTATTTTCACATATTGAAGGGTGCAAGAGAATAAAATTCAATTACAACCAAAATGCATTAACCATACTTATTTATTTTGCAAGGTTTCACAAAGATTGTTTAAGGTCATCAATTATCGCTGCCCTCAAGAGGAAGAAGGAGGCATAGGTAAGGACGAGGAGAGAGGAGAAGGAAGGAAGAAGGAGATGGAGTATTTCAAAATATTTTCCAAATAGATTATTATGGCTCTCGATGCATTTTGTAAGTTAATTCACCTGACTCAAATGTTTTCCAAGACAGCAAAAAGCCACTAAAATAGAAACTATATATATATATATATATATATATATATATATATATATATATATATATATATATATATATATATATATATATATATATATATATATATATATATATATATATATATATAAATCAAGGTTATTAGTCTTACATAAGAGCTATTGAATAGGAAACATGCAAGAAAAATGTATGGAGAAATATTGTAGTTACTCCATTTTGATGGCAATTCCAGTATAATTTACCCCTTCCCCCTAATTTGCAAATATATGGCCCTACTCATATATATACCATGCATCACTCATGTTTAAACCCTTGTTTTATTTAAATTAAATCAATATTGAAGAAAGCAAGAAACAAAAAAAAACAAATGGAAAATATACAATTCTGGCAATAAAATTACACATTAGAGGGGTGGGATGAAATATAGTGGAAGCACCTTACGAATTTGTTAACTACATTTTTGTTTCGTGTTATAAAGAGAAAATTACTGTTTTAAAATGTTTCATTTTCAATAACCCCAACTAATGGCTAGTACCAAATCAATTACTGTGTTTACCCATCCCTCTATCACTTATTATATCTCTCCTATTCCTAGATTAAATTTAAAAAATCCAAGTTTTTTTTAACCGCAAGTAAGGAGCGACATTAAAACTTAAAACGAAGAGAAATTAGTCCATAAAAGAAATGGGTTGTCCCCTCCTCAACACCGCGCCCTTTACGCTAAAGTTTGATTCTTTCTCTCAACTCTACTTTTTAAAACAGTAAAAAACTTTAGCGTAAAGAGCGAGGCGTTGAGGAGGGGACAACTCCTTGTACGGAGTAATTTCTGTTCGTTTTAAGTTTTAATGTCACTCCTTACTTGCAGTGAAAAAAAATTGTTTTTTTATTTAATTTCTGAACGTTTTTGAATTAATACATGTTTTGATTTTGGCTCTCTGCACATGAATAATTGAAACGAAATCTGCATATTTTATGTAACGAACTTCTATATTGGTACGTGTTTACTACTTATATGAGGAGGTTTGCCCCAACGTCAATACCTCAGTCTTTACACTAAAGCTTGAATTTTGTCCCAATTCCTTAAGAATGACCCGTAAATCACAAAGGCCATAGAAAAAATAGTCGAAATTATTAAAAATACTTTAGCGAAAAAACGAGGAATAAGGAAGAGGTGTTCGTTTTAAGTTTTAATACTGCTCCTTACTTTCAGTTGAAAAAACTTGTTCGTATTTATTTTTTCATTTTTTTAAATGCTAGAAAATCCTGCACACCCTTCATGGAAATTCTCTTCCCCCATGACAAATTCCTCCATGAAAAGCTCCCCCAATATAACATCCTCCCTTCCCTCCTCCCCCACGAACCAAAAAATTCCGCTGAAAACGTATGTACTCTTCCCAATAACCATTCCTATATGTAAACAATGGTCAAAGTTTGTAACTTGCAGCCTCTACCACGGGGACTGTGGGGGAGTAAGTCGTTCCAAAGACATAGTTATTAGGTTTTTTGACTCTCTTGAATAATATGGCTATCTCAGAATTTTGATCCGGTGACTTTGGGAAAAACTGGCGTGGGAGGGGGCCTAGGTGCCCTCCATTTTTTGGATCACTTAAAAGGGCACTAGAACTTTTAATTTCCGTCAGAATGAGCCCTCTTGCGACATTCTAAGACCACTGGGTTGGATACGATTACCCCTGGGGAAAAAACAACAAACAAACAAATAATCGCGCACCCGTGATCTGTCTTCTGGCAAAAAATTCAAAATTCCACATTTTTGTGGATAGGAGCTTGAAACTTTTACAGTAGGGCTCTCTGATGCACTGAATCTGATGGTTTGATTTTTGTTAAGATTCTATGGCTTTTAGGGGTATTTCCACCTATTTTTTTAAAGTAAGGCAAATTTTCTCAGGCTCTTAACTTTTGATGGGTAAGACTAAACTTGATAAAATTTGTATATTTAAAATCAGCCTAAAAATGTAATTCTTTTGATGTAACTCTTGGTATCAAAATTCCGTTTTTATGGTTTGGGATACTATTGAGCCGGGTCGCTCCTTACTACAGTTCGTTACCACGAACTGTTTGATCAAAGAAACTTGTTTTTTTTTATATTTAATTTCTGAAAGTAATCCACGAAAGATTAGAATCAATATGAAAGCTAAGGTACTGTAGTGACATACTTTAATTTCAGTAAAACGTCTTCTTTACATTCACGCAGAGCTTCAACTTGTAAAAATCGTAGAAACATCCAGTCTCTTAAGAGCATCACCACGCCTTCGCAGGAAAAGACGATTATTTAACCAAACGAAAAGGAGTTTCAATTGGGACAAGTCTTTTATTAGACAGTGAAACAACAAATACAAAAGTTCGGAATGTTTCGAAGACACAGTCCGACTGTGTTGAAATAGTCAAAGCTTTTGTATTTGTTGTTTCACTGTCTAATAAAGGACTTATCCCAATTCAAACTCTTATTCGTTTAGTCAAAGAAAGCCAGTGTTGTCTGTGAAAAAATTCAACTATCTCATTTCAAACGACTTTTAGGGACCTACCGTAAAGATAGCTCTCAAAACATTTTAGACAAATAGTGGAGGAAAGATATGGATAAAAATGGTCAAACCTGGGGGAAATTGCAACAGAATTTTTTTTACACCAAAATGTTCAAAAAAATCAGTTTAATCACACTTATTAATCCCCTCGAATCCTCCTTGCAGAAGTATCCCAAATTTGCCCTTGAAGGGAAAAAATGAGGGGAAAAATCCGATTTTTGTGTTTATAAATATTTTTGAGTTTAAATAGTCGGTTCCTATCAAATCAAGTATGCCGAAACCAAATCTGAATTCAAATTCTCCTTTATTCCGTACCCTAATGTCCATTTACACACTTAAAGGGTGGGGGGGGCAAAACTCGAAATCAAGAGGTTGTTGCATTATTTGGCCGTTTCCTTTGGAATCAGTGGCGGTGAATTCGAAAATGAAGTTAAAAACTTGATTTTACGTGGTCAAGTACCTCATCTTACCTAAATCGGTTGTGAAAGTTGACCTATGTGAACCAGTTATTTTAATCACATGTCGGTTGATTAACCATTTCCTATCAAGCTAGGAATGGCGCCTTAGAATATGAGTCTCGAACAGTCTAATTTCAAACCAGCATTCCAGACTCCCTCTCCAATTTGCGGTTTCCATTCCTTAGTGTCATTATTTAGATGATCTAATCAGTGGAGCCATCTACCATAGTACTTGCTAGATGATTGGCGTGTTCAAGTCTATATACAAGGTTTGTGCCGTTTTATTTACTTCTGTAAAGAAAAGACAAAATAATAAACTGGGATGCGCGAGCGCTGATTAGAAGTATTTAGTGAGGTAGTGCTTAAGGTTGTGCTTCTGATTTTGGAAAAGAGCGGATATACATTTTTGCTTTTCAACTTTATTTGTGGAATGCCATCTAATGTGTATCATTCAAGCTGAATTGGTTCTTCTAGGTGGCGATGGGTTAAATTTCGATTGGATTGAGCTGGATTTACTGAACAAACAAGTTGTATGGAATAATCAGTCTCTTTTTCTTCTAGAACCGTCAATGAAGAGATCATGGTCTGCCCGATATTCCAAAGCAGCATCAAACCGGTGAAAACACTGCCATATTATCCGAGAAAGGAGCCGATGCCGTGAATAACGTAAGCAAAGAAAGAGGCAGTAGCATAGCTGTGATGACTGGAAATGAAGTCCACACCGCGTATCGTCGTAACTTCTGTGACAGACGTCGGATCGACAGAGAAAAGAACGCTCAAAGGAAACTTGAGCAGAAAGAACCGGTTGCACCCCCTCCGACCAGATCTTCAGCTCCACGCTCTGATTTTTCGAAGAACTGCCTATTCTGTGGTCAAGCAGTGAAATTATACAAGATCACAAGTCGTAAATTCGCTGAAGCTTATGCAGTATGAACTCCTAGCTTCGACTTCTTGATTAGTGAAATGTGTAAGAGCAAGAACGATCAGTTTGACATGGCAGTGCTTGGTCAGATAAATTCAAGACTTCTGACCTTCATGCACAGGATGCCGTTTATCATCAAATATGCTCAGTGAACATCAGGACAGGAAAAGAGATTCCACAAAAATTATGTGGTCAAGAAGAAGTGAGTGACGTGCCTCCACCAAAGAAACGGAAGGGAGGACCGTTCGATAGTGCAAGGAAAGCCGCTCTTGAAGAAGCGCTTGGGTGCTATGCCAACAGTGAAGAACCTGTCCCTCTGACGATCATTTTAAGAAAAATGGCTCATATTCTCCCTGAAACTGACTGTGATAGTTTGGCCCACAGCTTTCGCCAAGCCAAGGATTTGCTAGTCAGTGAGTATGGCGAACAAGTGGTTGTGTCCGATTCCAAGGGGAAAGAGACACTCGTAACATTTAGAGATACGGTTGACAGGATATTACGAGAATTCACCAAGAAGAAAAAGCAGATAGTGAAAACGGAGAAAAGGATCAGCTCATCAAGGTCGTTGGAAAGATAATAGGAAATGAAATCAAATCCACTACGACAAGGAAGGATTCCTACGAATTTCTTAACGAGATATCGTTAGTAGAGAAGTGTTTGAACTTCGTGTGCCCATCTCTTTATCTACTACTTTCATCGATAGGGGGTCGACACGCCTCGTCTAATATCTTTTATCGGACAGGCTATAAAGCAGGCATGCAGACCACGTGGTTTAATGTCTCCTGTATAAAGAGGACTGGCTTCACAGCTGCATCACCATTTCTCATCCCGATTTTTAATTGAAGCGCTGCACAATCTTGGGTTCTGCTCTTCGTACTCAGAGGTAAAAAAAATTTGAGAGATGTGCAGCAGTAAATCAAACGTTGTTGGAAGAGTCCGAAGAGAAAGCACATTTGTTTCAGTATGTAGGAGACAACGTCAATCATGATATTGCTACCATCGACGGCCTGAATACCTTTCATGGAATGGGACTTGTTGAAGTGTCTACACCTGAATTGCTGGCAACGGAGCTTTCAGTGCCAAGAAAAGAGGTAAGTGGAGATGAGATGAAGTCAATCGGCACCGTGCCGTTCTACACCTAGCAAAAACCCGCCAAGTCGCAACCAAGGACTTTTGTTTGCTTTATAAACAGTGGTGACACCCATGACAATGAATGGAAAGGTGATACACTTTGGCGCATCTCTGGCTTTTTCATAAGCTTATACATGAGCTGGTCGGCCTTTATGTGGTCAATACACCAAAAGCTACCCCATCCGGAAAAGTCGAATATTCGTTTTTTTGCCAATGATTAACCACAACCCAAGCGATATCTCCTGTGTTTATTCTACACTTATGCATGCTAACGAGCGCGGTAGTAGAGCTGGAAAAACTCTAGTCATTACCTTTGACCAACTGCTTTACTGGAAGGCGAAGTGTATCGTTGATTCAGAGCCTGCCACAAGTGCTTTAAGAAATGCTATTGTTGTCCTAGGTAGATTTCATTCACGCATGAGTTTCCTAAGAGCCATTGGCTTCCTTGTGGCTGAGTCAGGACTTTTAGAAATCGTAAGTCAAGTATACGCGCCTAACACTGTGCGTAGTATGTTACAAGGCAAAGCTGTCTCTCGTGCTGTGCGAGGCCATGGTCTGTTGGAGGTAGCCCTTTATGCAAACCTTTTATCATCAGAACTGGATAGCAGAGCGTTTGATGGCAATGACATGCTACAAGAACCCCTTGAAAAGGAAAAACAGGCTTACGAGTCGCTCCTTGAACAGGATGAGGATGATAACGAAGACGAGCAGGAAGAAGAATTAGCTTTAGGTTGTGCTTTAAAATCAAAATGTTCTTGTGAATTATTTACCTGGGTTCTAAACATTCCTTTTTATAACTGATTGATCTGAAGTTTTGATCTCGATTAAAGAAGTGGTTTTTCAAGATGTTATACTTAGCAACCCCTCATATTACAGGTCCCTTGGAGGTGAAAATGAGGTAAATAGTTAAAAAAAACCTGCTTTTTGACCTCAAATCTGGCAATACGGTACTTTATTTGATATAAAATGATCCTTTAGCCGCAGGAATCCGGTAAATTATGACCTGCGTACTTTACCCCCCCCCCCCCCGTTCCGTGAAGGTGAAAATTGATACTGGGCATGAAACACTTGATTTTTGACGTCGGATTCGGATTCGTCATGCTTGATTTGGTAGAAAACGACCACTTAAACCCAAAAATACATCCAATTAGAAATTTTGATTTTCCCCCCTTCAAGGGCGGTGGGTTTGGGCAGCTGTGCAAAGGGGATTCGGGGGGGATTTTTTGTGTGATTAAGCTGATTTTTCTGAGCATTTTGGTGTAAAAAAATTCTGTTGCAATCTCCCCGAGGTCAAGCCGTATTTTTCCTCCACTAAAACTCCATTTATTCCAAGACTTCTCACTCGATGAAGCAAGACTTGGTAGTCAACCGGGTCAAACGCTTTTCTAATGTCAATGAATATAGACATAGGTACTTTACATGACTTTAATGCACAGTTAATACTTTGAACCAGGGTAAGTAAGGCATGCGTCGTGGAATGAACCTTACGAAACTCAAACTGTGTCTGACTCAAAAGCATATTCATCTGAATGAAATTATAGAGCCGTTTATGTAAGAGCCCTTCGTTAAAAAAAATGGGAAAATGTAAACACATGCTTATATGTGCGTATTGCAGCATAAAATGTTAAAAATTATTCTTATTAAGTGCCCCCAGGTAGGAAGCAGTTGATAAACAGGCTTGTACTTAAAGAGGAAAGTAAGTACTTTTATATTCGTTCAAGTAAGCCCTCTGTCAATACCCTACAACCACTGGTTCGACCTGATCACTCCTTGTAAAAATAAGATTGATAAAAAAGTAAACACAACAGTGCTTGATATTCAAGTTTGCAAAACATATACCTCCTGTTAAGAACTTTTGAGAATGACGTTTACAGAGGCTTACGTTTTTTTCGTCATCCTTAAGGCGGGGTTGTAGTGAAGATGCTAAAAGTAGAATAGCCAAGGCCCAGGCTGATTTTTCACAGGTGACAAAATTTGGAGGAATAGGAGGATAATTCTGTGAACCCAGATTAGAATATTTGGGGCTACAGTGACGGCATTGTTCAAGTACTGTTTTGAAGGGAGAGCACTCCGAAAAATGAAAGATGATTTACTATCACCAACGACAGGACGACAGGATGTCGTACCTGACGACAGGACACACTCTTTGGATGAGGGAAGACAGATTGACAAAGATTGTCGTTGTTGGCCGACAGTCTAGGACCAAATGAAAAGAAGGTCATCCCCGAGTGGGGGGGATGTCGTAAGGAAAGATTTAAGATGCATGGAAACTTTTTAAGAGGATGTAAAGAGCAAGCCTTCGCATAGGTTGGGTTAGGAAGTGGAGCATGCGTAGCTTTGTTGTCCTCAGGCGACTTGGTGCTATAATGAGTTGCCAATAGTAGTACTATTAGTTTATTTATTTATAATATATATATATATAACTTCGAGTGTTGAAAATAATTTCGTTCACTTATTAAAGCTTCTTATAACTTATAACTTTGCTCACTGACATAATTTCCTGCTAGGTTCAGCCAAGTTTGGGCTCTTCTAGAAGTATTGAATCACGTAAGCAGTGATGTACATTTAGAGACCCTTTTATGTATTTTCACTGAAAAAAATTGAAAAATAACAAATTTGCCTAATAGGTTTTGAAAAATATGTCTTTCCCCCGTCTCCAAAAACTTCAGGAAAATTAACGTCACTATACGTTGGATTTTACTGTCACCGGGGTGCATTTCTTAGCAAAGCTAAGAAATGCACCTAACTTCTTTTTCAGAAAGTAAAACAGTTCAAAATAGGGATGATACCTGTTTATTGACAGTGAATAGATATACAATTATTTAACTGGATATTTCGAACACATATACAGTGTTTATCATCAGCAGTAAAAAACTAGTATCAGTAGTAGTTTTTACTGCTGATGATGAACGCTGTATATGTGTTCGAAATATCCAGTTAAATAATTGTATATCTATTCACTGTGAATAAAAAGGTGTCATCCCTATTTTGAACTGTTTTACTTTCTTCATGGAAAGGCAGTGTGGTCTTCGAAGTTATCAACTTCTTTTTCTTTACACTGTTGACCTTTTGACAAAGTATTTCCTTGTTTCAAAGTTTAATATTGTTTAACCTATTCCCAAATATGCTTTAAACACATTCTTAAATCAAATCCTCATTCAAATCGGTAATGCCAATTATTTTTTTGTCTTACAACTTCCACAAGAATTTATTGCAGATATTTGCTTATTAACAGGAAAAACTATAACACTCTTTATATCCAAATTATTCAGAGAATTCTTTCATTGTTTCGTTTTCTTTGAAGGAAGAAAACAATAAACAAGAAAGAGACAAATTATGTTCACAGTTTTTGGCATTGCTCTGTCATGTCGGCTGCAAGGGAAAAATGATATATGACCTTCATAATAAGATTCGGATGTTTGGATCCCCTTAATGATCCCCTTAATATCTTCATCTTTATAATTATTAACCACGTCGTTCTACTTCTTCCGTTCATTCTAAGTGGCAGGTAAATGAGATACGAAAACTTCAAGCTTAGCTTTATGACTCGATGTAAACTTTCTTGGAGCTTTATTGCTTCACATTAAATAGTATTTTTATGATATCCTGGTGTTAATAAGGAGATAAAAAATCGTCTGGCGTTGGATCCACTTCCATTAAACTCAATATCTAAGAGGGAAACAATTCTTAAATTTCGCTCAGATATGTTAGGAAAACGGGACGACTTTGTATTTCTAAATCTAGTAGTTCTATTTATTGGTTTGATTCCGGTAAATATGAAATTGTTCTTAAAATATAAGAAAAGGCTGGTATTTCCATGCTTAAGCTTTCAGGTTTTCATGCTTAAATTTCAATTACATGTATAAATTTTCAGGGCAGGATAAATTTAGCATTCTTCTTGAAATACTTAAAAAAAGCCTAACATTTCCATGCTTAAAATTCATAACAGAAAAGCTGAATTGAAATAGATCCCTTAATTGGCTCAGTCCAAAACCAATTTTGAACTATTAAGCTTTGACGTTGTTTTTTTAGTTTGTTTTCGATATTTTTATTTTTAAATATAATTAACTTTTTTGTCATTTTGCTACACAAAAAAAATGTTTTCCATTAATTAGGATGGTAAATTGAATTTACCCCAGTTAAATAATAATCTAAAACTAAAATGTACATACTTTTTTTGGGATTAGATGAAGGAATCCACAGACATATTATTTAGCTGGCTTTTTGCCTTTTTCAGAGGAGAGGGGCAGTATTTATCCCCGAGGATGATCAATTCTTCTATGAAATTTACCAATACTCCGTATTCAGGAAGCCTACCAATTTACATCACATGTTCAAAGAGCTTAGGGCCCCATAGAGACCTTTGTAAAAGCTAATGGAGATGCTCTAAAAACTGGAATTTTGAAAATATTATGTTTATCTGAAGAATAATTATATGTTGATTTACCATCTAACTTCCCTTCGCATACAAGAATACAAACTGATATGGTGACAGCTCCTTTAAGATTACAACAACTCGTTGAGTGCGAAGTCAAACATTAAACTACATGCTCACTGAGACATGTTTGTTGTTTTATTTTGATGGGATGGAGGACTTAATCTTAAAAAAATAGTAACTATGAGTATTTGAAGGGGGATAATTTTGAACTGGAATTCCTAATTCCATTTCTCATAGTTCCTATCTTTAGTTAAGCTCCTTCTCAATTTTGAAAAGCTGCCTCCTTTTGGTATTTCCATCGAAAAGTACTTCCTTTTGTATTTTCATTGAAAAATTTAAAAAAAAACAAAAACACATTACCCCTCTGGATTAAAAAAAAAACTTCTACCGTCTCTCCTACATTTCTTTAATAGACACCACTGTAGCAGACGGGAGAGGGGAGAGGCATAATGTAAAGTCAAGACGTTTTGGAAGAATCTCCACTTCCTTAAATAATTGATGAGTAGTACCAGGAATTTAATATTATACGATTTTACCCCTCTATCCAGGAAAGTCGTTGGGGGGGGGAGAAGTTGCCCCCCAATAATGCGGAGAAACAATTATTATATATTCCATTCCCCTTGACTATCTGGATATGGACACCTCTTGCCCCCAATCAAAATTCTGGAGATTCACCCCTGCCTTCATCCCTCTCAAAAAGAAAAATCTACCATTGTCTGTTAGACCAATTGTATTTTGCTCTTTTAAATGAAGATGTATATACTAAGTATTGATTATTGTTGCTGATTAGAGCAGATTCATGGACCCCGCCCCCAATTAAAAATATTAAGCGTAACAGTTGAAAATGCTAACTGACTATATGTAATGCCTTTCACTGTACTTTCAGTTGCGCTCAAGTTAAACTTACGTTTTAGAAATTTTAGAAAACACAAATACGAAATTTCAGAAAACATATCCCCGAATTTTCTTTTTTATTTTTCTAAGGCATAAACTAAACGTTTATCGTGCCAATCAGAAATTTCAAGAAAACATCCAGGGGAAAAAGTGCATTCTTTCTATTATGTCGATTTCACTTCTTTCAACACTATGCAAGATAAACTTGCTCCACATTTCTATCTTCCTGTCATCAGTCCTGTGAAAGGAAAAACTAAACGCTGTTTTTAGATACTTGAATCTTAAGAAACAAAATGCTACTATCCAGAGTTACATCATCTTCTATAATGATAAGAAAATACGTGAAATTGATTGTCGTGAAATAACAATAAAAAAGAAATGCTAATTAGCAACATGGGAATACATTCCCCAGGACACTTCCAAGGGGTCGGACATGTATCCGTCCCAGCAAGCTGAAATTTTAACTAATTACATAGGTGGATGTACAAAAATACCATTGGGAGAAGCCAAGCTTCGGTCTGAATGTGTGAATCAAACATCTTTTTTGTATTCGCCCCTGGGCATGGTAAATTGAATATATTTGGGTGATGTCGGGAACACGTTACAAATTCCGAATTTTCGTCTAAAAAGTTATCTTGAAATTCTATATTACAAGATTTTTTTTTTTACTAAAGAAACTGTCTATTAAAAGTTACTTATTTTCTTATAGCTATTAGGAAAATTAAATATAAAAAGTATTTTTTTTAATTATAGGATTTTTCACATTTTGAAATTGAAATATTATCTGATTACTTTTCAAAATAAAATATAGGTAAACATTCTGATCAAATTATGTTATGTTAAGATATATTTTTATGTTATTATGTTATATTGTGTTTTCATTTCCGAAATAAAACTTTTTTTTCGGCAAATAGCCTAATACATCATGTTATGTTAAAGTATCGCTGAATATATGTATGTAATCATGTTAAAATATTATGTTAAAATATTTTATTTTGATTCGTATGCTCTTAGGGCTATACATAAAGAAAAATGTATGAGGCAGTTTGTCATGAATTTCATGTTTTCCATATGCACCTTTCATAGTTAGCAGCAGAGAAAAATGTTAATTGGAGTAGCATTTTGATTTTGAGCTGTCTATTATAGGGTTGTAATTTGTTATAAGACTATATCAACATTGTTATGTTGTTTGAACTGTTATAACAACTATTTCAACAATGTTATCTTAAAATATCGCTGAATATATGTATGTAAATATGTTAAAATATTATGTTAAGGTATTTTATTCTGATTCGTATGCTCTTAGGGCTATACATAAATACAAATGTGTGGGTAGTTTGTCATGAATTTCATGTTTTCCATATGTACCTTTCATAGTTAGCAGCAGAGAAACATATTAATTGGATTAGCATTCTGATTTCGAGCTTTCTATTATAGGGTTGAAATTTGTTTTACGACTATTTCAACGATGCTAACAACACCCTTATGGCTTGAATATCCTGTTTGTGTTATAATAATCTCACCGTAATCATGCCCCTTAGGATTTATGAGGAGTTGACAAGTTGTCAAACTGTCATTTTCCGCTGAAGTCGTGGATTATATTTCCACAAAAATTTCTAGCAATTCGAACCGGAAAGAGAAAAAATTATTCTGGGTTTACTTCCTTTTAAACCTTTCAAACCAAGAGTTTTGTTCGTTATCTTCTCTTAATTATAGAAAAAGATTTTCCGGAATTTATTTGAGCGTTTGCGCTTATGTCTTCATAATGAGATTTAATAGCGATTTAGTTAGCGCCAATTTGAACCAGTCAGATTTTTCATACAAGGTTCTGTTTGGGCCAAATTAGTGCTAGCCAAGTTTCCGTAATTTTAAAACCAGTTTGTGAATGGGCCCTAGTGTGTTTGCTTTAATGGCTGGCACCACTATTTTACATTTTTTGTTGACTTAAACAGGCACTTAAGCAAGAGAGGGGGGCCTTCAGCCCCTTTTATTCATTCTTGTTTGCAACTCCATTGGCTATACAGGAAGAGTTTTTCGCACCAAATTTACGCTCAGGGATGCATACAAATTTGTATAAATATTGGTAAAACTACCCCTAATTCATAAGGGTGGAGGGGTCGTGGCATATCACTGGAATTCACTATATAAAACAAACCCATCTATTTTGTTATTCCCAAATATGTAAAACTTGTAAAATTTAAAGCAACTTCTCAAAGGCTATCAAACAGTTCATGGTAAAGAACTGTAAGTAACGAGCGACCTGGCTCAATAGTAACCGAAATACTAAAAACAGAATTTTGTTACCAATATATACATCGAAAGAATTGGATTTTTATGCTTATTTCAAATATATAAGTTTCATCAGGTTTAATTGTACCCATCAAAACTTATGAGCCTGAAAAAATTTGCCTTACTTTCAAAAAAAGGGGACCCCCCCCCCCAAAAAAAAGTGATAAATCTTAATGAAAATCACACCATCAGTTTCAGTGTACAGAGAATGCTAACGTAGAGGTCTCAAGCTCCTATCTGCAAACATGTGGAATTTTGCAGTTTTTGCCAGAAGAAAGATCACGGATGGGTGTTTATCTTTTTTTTTTCTCCAGGGGTGATCGCATCGATCTAGTGGTTCTAGAATATCGCGAGAGGGCTTAATCGAACAGACATTGAAGGTTCTAGTGCTCTTTTTAAGTGACCGAAAAATTGGAGGACAACTAGGCCCCCTCCCATGCTTATTTTTCCCAAAAGTCACCCGATAAAAATTTTGAAATGGCCATTTTGCTTAGCATAGTTGTTAAGTCTAATAACTATGTCTTTGAAGATGACTCAATCCCTTGGAGTCCTCAGGGGAAGGGTTGAAATTTAGAAACTTTGCCCATTGTTTACATATAGTATTATTTATTGTGAAGGTTACCAACGTTTTCAGGTGGGATTTTTTTTTCTGGCTGGGGGGAGGGTCGGAGGGAGGGGATTACGCTGGAGGATCTTTCCATGGGGGGAGGGATATTTCTATGAAGGGGGTGCCAGACTTCCTAACATTATTTAAAAAATCGCTAAGAAATTATATAAGAAAAAACTTGTTGTTTCAACTGAAAGTAAGGAGCGACATTAAAACTTAAAACGAACAGAAATTATTACGTATATGAGGGGGTTCACTCCCTCATCAATACCGTAGAGCTATCTATTAATATTAAACGGCCTTTGTGATTCAGGGGTCATTCTTAAAGAATTATGACAAAATTTGAACTTTAGCGCAAAGAGTAAGGTATTTACTTGGCGGTGAACCCTCTTATATACATAATAATTTCTGTTCGTTTTAAATTTTAATCTTGCTCCTTACTTTCAGTTGAAGTTTTTTATTTTCATTTAATTAACAAAAAAGCTGTGTTTTGGAAAAGAGAGAAAATAGTAGCTTGGCCCAAATTAAACAAGCTCAGTCATCATGACTGTTATGAATGGGACTTGTCCTCTTATTATATTACAAAAAATTAAATATTATATTTTTGTTTAGAAGGAGTATATGAATGTTTATACTATTTTTTTTATTTTCTTTTCCTAGGAGTCATCGTGTCGAGAGGTTGGTCTTAAGGAATATGAAGGGAAGAGGGGGACTCGAATAAAAATCTGAGGCGTAAATTTCGATTTAGGTAACAGGAAAATGATGAACCGCACACCCGTTACGTTTGTGGAAAATATTCTCTAAAAATCTGAAGATTTGATGAATTTTGATTTCAATGGATATATTGTATGCTGCGACAAATATTTTTTATGTACGGATTAAATACAATAGAAATCAAATTTTTTCAACTAAAAGTAAAAGGAGCAAAATTGAAACTTAAGACTAAAAGAAATTATTTTGTATATGAAAGGGGCTGCCTCTGCTCAATACCCGGCTTTTTACGCTGAAGTTTTTATTTCTTTAAAAAGCAGATTTGTGACAAAGAATCAAACTTTAGCGTAAAGAGCGGTGTATTGGGGAGGGGAAAGCCCCTTTCTTACACGGAATTATTTCTGTTCGTTTTGAGGTATGTTGCTGCTTATTTTCAATTAAAAACACTTTTCTATTTATTTAATTTCTGATTGTTTTTCAAATAATGCCGGGAAATTCATGATACACCACATGGCAGCGACACTACAATGATATTGTCTTTGGGGGGAAGAGTCTCCCTCATATATATAATACTGTTCGTTAATTTTAATTTTTAATACTGTTCCTTACTTCCTTTTGATTTTTTTTATAATTTGTAACGGTTTCTCAAAAAATGCGAAAAAATCTTCAGACTTTGGTGTAAAATTTTTCTTGAAAAGTTCCCATACAAAATTTCCTTCCCATGGTAAACACTTCCCGTGGAAAATCCCCTCCTTTGCAAAATACTACCCTAAAAATCTTAAAAAATATCCCACCTCCAAATCACTGAAATTTCGGTAGCTAATCATGATTTCTTGGCATAGTGTGAAAAACAGCTTTGGTTAAGAATTTCCAACAGTTCGTGGTAACGAACTGTAGTAAGGAGTGACCAGGCTCAATAGTAACCAAACCTCTAGAAAATGGAATTTTGATACCAATAGTTACACCAAAAGAATGGCATTTTAATGCTGATTTTAAATATATAAGTTTCATCAAGATTAGTCTTACCCACGAAAAGTTAAGAGCCTGAAAAAATTTGCCTCATTTTAGAAAATAGGGGGAAACACCCCCTTTAAGTCATACGATCTTAACAAAAATCACACCATCAGATTCAGCGTATCAGAGAACCTTGTTGTAGAAGTTTCAGTCCCTATCTACAAAAATGTGGAATTTCGCTTTTTTTGCCAGAAGACAAATCACGGATGCGTGTTAATTTGTTTTTTTGTTATTTTTGTTTTTTTGTTGTTGATTTTCCCCAGGGGTGATCGCATAGACTCAGTGGTCCTATAATGTCGCAAAAGGGCTAATTCTAACGGAAATTAAAAGTTCTAGTGCCCTTTTTAAGTGACCAAAAAAATTGGAGGGCACCTAGGCCCCCTCCCACGCTCATTTTTCCCCAAAGTCACAGGATAAAAATTCTGAGATAGCCATTTCATTCACCATATCGAAAAACCCAATAACTATGTCTTTGGGGACGACTTACTCCCCCGCAGTCCCCGTGGGAGGGGCTGCAAGTTACAAACTTAGACCTGTCTTTACATATAGTAATGGTTACTGGGAAGTGTACATACGTTTTCAGGGGGATTTTTTTGGTTTGGGGGATATTTGAGGGGGGGGTTATTGGGGAGGATATTTCCATGGAGGAACTTCTCAAGGGGGAAGAGACTTTCAATGGAGGAGGCGCAGGATTTTCCAGCGTTATTTAAAAAAAGCAATGAAAGAATAAATATTAAAAGTTTTTCTACTGAAAGAGACGCAGTATTAAAACTTAAAAAGTGAGAAGCAGTATTAAAACTTAAAACGAACAGATATTATTACGCATATGAGGGGTTTACCTCCTCGTAATACCTCGCTCTTTACGCTAAAGTATTTTTAGTAATTTCAACTATTTATTCAATGGCCTTTGTGATTCAAGGGTCATTCTTAAGGAATTGGGACACAATTTAAGTTTTAATGTAAAGAGCGAGGTATCGACGAGGGGTGAGCCCCTCATATACGCAATAAAAATATACGAATATAGAAGTTCGCTACGTAATTTAATTCGTAAGTTACGTATATTTTTTACTTATGAAAACGTTCGTAAAAATTATAAGCTATAGTTGCCTTTCTAAGTAATCAAAAAATTGGAGGGCAACTAGGCCTCCTCCCTCGCTCCTTTTTTTCTCAAAATCTTCCGATTAAAACTATGAAAAAGTCATTTAGCCCCAAAAAATTAATAAGCAAATTTCGTTTTAATTATTTATGTGCTGAGAGCCAAGATCAAACCATGCATTAATTCAAAAACATCCAGAAATTGAACCAAAAAACAAGTTTTTTTAAATGAAAGTAAGGAGCGACATTAAAACTTAAAACGAACAGAAATTACTCCGTATATGAAACGGGCTTTTCCTCCTCAACGCCTCGCTCTTAACCCTAAAGTTTTGTTTTACTGTTTTAAGAAGTAGAGTTAAGAGAAAGAGTCAAACTTTAGCGTATTGAGCGAGGCGTTGAGGAGGAAAGCGTGAGGAGGAGGCGTTGAGCCTCTTTAATATACGGAGTAATTTTTGTTCGTTTTAAGTTTTAATGTCACTCCTTACTTTCATTTAAAAAAACTTTTATTTATTTATTTAATTTTATACAGGGCGATACTCTTAAAGCCTACTTTGAAGGAGTAAATATTTATGATTAGTATTGTACAATTGTGCATCCATTTTCATTGAAAGTTCAGAATTTTTTACTGAGAGAAAGGGCGTTTGAAGCTCGAAAGTATATTATTTAGCAAGCGTTTCCAGAGTTATTTGATATCTGCTAATATTACTAGCATTTCCCCGCGGCACGAACCCTCCTGAATCCAACATTCCTGCACATATTGGTCAAGTATGACTTCGAACGAGGGAGTTTCGAAAGGCTGGGAAGGATGTAATAAAAAATTTCCAAAGGGACTGTATAAGGGCTGTTTTAAGTACTGTGACTTTACGTAGATAAAATAAGCTGTACGAAAAATATGGTTTGATCCCACTATCTCGATCTGTATTCAAAGAAATGTAAAATTGGCCAGGCCATTTTCTCCGGATATAAGAATACAGATTGCCAAAGATCGTTCGTTCTTGCAATGGGGGACCAAGCAAAAATCAGGATATCTTAGAATTTAAAGAAATTTACAGAATTCAGAAAGGGGTGGTGAAGCTTTGAAAGGTTGAAGTTGAGGAGTAAAAAGCAAAGTTGGATTGCCTCAGGTGGCTACGTCCAGAAATGAGTTGCTGATTTTAGTAGTAGTAAATCTGAGGGAGATTACGATACTATTGAAGCACTCAGTCTTCACGACAGTTTTAAAGAGCCAAAAAAATCAAAATGTAAACATTATTTGCTGCAGGGCTCCATCTAGGTCTATTCATACCTGAAAACCAGGTTTATCTGTGATTCTCGTTTTGCATGTTATAGAATATTAAAGATCAGTTTTTTTTACGGAACAAGATTCACCAGTGTTTCCAAACTAAACCGTGAAAAACAATCTGTGGAAACTAATTGAGAAAATTTGATAAGGCTTTTCGGCCTTAAACATTTCAAGTTGTTGAAGAAATCTGCTTCTAAGTTTCTTAAAGACTTACCGTCAATTGTCTGTTACGAAATATATCATGTATATTCCCCATGGGGATTTAATTGTTTACTGTCAATTTTCTGTTACGATATATATCATGTATATTCCCCATGGGGAATTAATTGTTTACTTTGTACTGATCGCTAACCGAATTAGACTGGCCAAGGGGGGTTTTCGACCTTTTTTTGTCACAAGTGAATGTGTTATGCCTTTATTACTTTCATTGGTTTCTGAAAAGAAACAATACATTTAATATTTGTGCCTTATATAATATAAGCTATATATTAGAAGTAATACTTTTGGAATAAACATTTAAGAGGGATAAATATGGCAAAATAGGATAATTAGTCATTCCAAAATATTCTCTTATAGGTAAGTCAACTGCTAATAATTTGAAGCATTAAATAATTTTAATAACAAGGAAATTTATGGCTAGCTTAGAGTTTTAGCTGTTTCCTGATGCATACACTTCTTTCTAATTCCTATTTGTCAATAAGATGTTAAGATTAACCAACATTTTACTAAATAAATCACTGGATTGTTATCAAGTTTATTGTTATCAACTTTATTAATAGCCCGTTTTTTACTTGTGCTATATGAATCGGGAAATTTACATTTTCTAGAGCTCCATGAATGTATAATGTTTCGCACATTTTCTGCTGATTTTTAATACAAGTTCTTTATTTTTTAAATTGGCGATTGCCTGTGAAAAAAAATAATAAACATTGAAAATAGGAGATCTTCATGACAAATCAAATTCCCGGTCTGTCCTAGTTTTTTAAGACGTATATGGTTGTTTACATTTCCGCTTTACAAATTTAATGGTTTTTACTTTTCATTTTAATGAAAAGTGTGGTTTGGTGGTCGTAAGACAAAAGCACCTACGTACGTCACATAATACGGTCTGGGCAGCCCCCCTTCCATAATTCTTTGTTGCAGTTCTTATAATTTTGTTGATAATAGAGTATAATATTTTCATGTTTTTTTTTCAATAGCATTAGCCAAACTTCATTTCTTGACAGAACTTGAAAATGAAAGCACTTTTTTGGGAACATTATCTCATACAGTAAAATTAGTTAAAAATTATCACAAAATCAATTATAAGAAAATACAGTAAAGTATCACACATATGAGTGAGTTTGGTACCTACATCAAGCCCCACTCTTTATGCTAGGCTCAATTTGGTATTGTAATCATTCAATGAAAAATAACAACCTTTATGAAAATAACTACAGTTGGAAAGAATCCCACAAAATTACCGTTCCTGAAAGGGGAGGAAAGCTTTCACCCACTTAATGTTCCTTTTACACCTCTGTTCCAGACGTATGTATCAATTTGAAAATAAATATCGGTTAGTTTACCCCATCAAATTATTTCTAATGAACTATCATCGGAACTTTGAAAATTTGGGCCAAAAAAATTTTTTTGGAGGCTTCAAGATCTGTCTCCGCTCGAACATATCTATTGGACTGCGGTATAATAGTAATTAATACTGCATAAACGGTTTATAATAACCATTCATTTAAATGTTTACTACAAAATAATATCTCGTTTTGATCTTTCTATTTTAATATTTTTTTAGTATCTTTTTCTAGTATTATTAGTTAAATGGGTATATGGAAATATGTGGCATGAAAGGAATGAAAGAAGATAGTCTCACTCGGTAAAAAAAGAAATAATTTAATAGCAACACCTCCCAAATCAGTCGGTAAAAATGATTGGGAGGGAACGCCTGTGGACCCATGTTGATAGAAACCTAACTGTATTTTTTTTTACAATAAGGATATGCAATATACATAAGAAACTTGGGTACTTTTGTCTTATAGCCACCACACTCAAGTTCTGTCGAGAAATGAAGTTTGGCTAATGCTATTGAAAAAAAATGATGAAAATATTATGCTCTATCAGCAAAATTATAAGAACTACAACAAAGAATTGTGGAAGAGGAGCTGCCCATACCGCATTCTGTGACATACGTAGGTGGTTTTGTCTTACGACCACCACACTAAATATTTAACCTAAACTAACCTAACATAACCGAAATATCAACAAAATATTTAATTAAATATAGCTACAATATAGTTTCCCACCAAGCCGAAGCTAATATTACCTGGTATTAAGACCATGAGAACCGGTTATTGTCTCTTGTTCGCGATACAAGATCTTGAGTATTTTGACTATAAGACAAAAGTACCGAAGCTAATAACAAAATTTGATTTGAATAGTTTTAGAAAATGGGGAATATAACCCTAACAAGAGGGTAACTGCGGTGAAAACTTCACGATATAGTCCATAAACAAGTCTTAGGGATCACATAAACTATGCACGATGTACAACATAAAAACGAAAAGAAAATTATTAAGAAGCCAAACGAGGGCATTTTGAATAAGTGAAAAAAAAAATATCAAGCAGATATTTCGGAAAAGACTTCCAGGCTAATTCGTCCTCAGTAGTCAAATAGAAGAAAATAAAACAAAAAAGGAATACCTTTTGAAATAAACTGTACCGAGACAGGGGAACGACTAAAAAAGGCCGTTCAAAAAATTAGATTGGGCGAGAATCCTTGCCATAGTGACTAATGAAACCTGTCCACTGATCTGATTCATATTTTTTTTTTTGCAAATTTGTAAATATTCGCTATTTCTCAATGGCAGAAAACAGCCTAGTTTTTTATCTTCTTCTTCGGCTCTTTGTTTTTGTAGTATACCACAGATGAGGATCCTAAATCCGAGACTTTAGCGTTTCGTGTATGAAAAAGTAAATAATAATCCCGGAAGTCTTGAAAAAAATCTACATAAAAAAGAATGGGTCTTCATGTCAGTTCCAAATACGTAAAATTTAGTAGGTTAAAAGTTTGGAATAAAAAAAATGGCATAGAATATTTCTATAATTCTGGAAAAGGTAGGGTGGAAAGCATCATCGAGAAGAGAAATAAAGCTCGCATCACTAATTAGGGGTATTTGGGAAAATAGTAAATTTTGTATTTTTCTGAGAAAGATAGCCTCGCATTAGTGTTAATTTATATTATTTTTTTCTAGGAGCGGGGGTGTTGTATTAAACCAGCGGTCTTAGAATCTAAGAAAAGGAATCACTCGGACTTAATTTTTCAATTAGTACCCTTTCCAATTAGCAAAAAATATTGCAACATAGAAAAACAAATCCAGAAAGCTTTGCTTTGAGGGAGGGGTAAGTACTACCAGGAGTTTGGCTTTTAGCAGGATTTGAATTGGTATTTCTCTCATTTAAATTTCTAACAAAGACATTTTAAGTTTCTTCTTGTTTCCAAGGGGGCGGGGATCACATCCCTGACCCTTCTCTACAGCACTCCGGTGCCACAACATTTTGAATTAAATACGGCTGAAAATACTTAAAGTGAAATTTTTAAGATAGGAAAATGAAATAAAACCATCGGAAGCTATTTGTGAACGGATTGGCTGAAAACATTGGGAGAGGGACGTCTCCCCATCCATCCCTAATTTAAACCCCTAGATGGGTTGCACTTTACTTGCCATTCATTAGGTAAATAGTTTTAAAAGAATAAATTTCCACTTTTTCCCCCTCCAATGGGCCCTTACCTTTAGCGACCTTTTACAATCTTTGGTTTACAAAAGTGCAACCTTCTGCCAAATGAAGCACAAGAAAAATGTTCTACGCCTCATACCTTAGACCCCACTTATAAGATTTTTAGCTTTATTAAAAATATTCTTGATTTAGCTTAAAACTGTTCTGAAATAACAGGAGTTGCATTTTTCAAAAACTAAAGCAAATTAAAATGAGATTGAAAAGTCAAAATTAAAGCAAAACATTATTCTTAGAATTGTTTTTTTGAATAGATCTTTCATGTATACAATCTTCTAAGCAGTAGAAATATGAAAAGGGTAGAGACATTGCTTGGGAATACTATAAAAGGATATATTTTTAGCCCTGTATTCGGCCCTGAAAGTCTCATTCGCCTAATTCAACAATAACGCTAGCTGAGGATACGTTTTTCTGGCTTTAGTTTTTGCCCAGTGATAATTCTATCTGTGTACGTACAACTCATAAACAAAAGGGCATATTTTTGGGAGTAGGAAAAATTTACAAAAGAGACCATATCAGAATTTGGGAAACCAAGAATAAGCAAGGGAGACCAAGTGTTTGGAAGTTTTCTCATACGACATTAGTTAGTTTTAGTTGTGTTTTTGCGAAACAAAATAGATATCAACTAGGCAATGGATATTTTTCAATATTTTGTGACACAAACATAAAAATTTTACCCATGTGGGAAAAACTATAAAATATTCCTGTTTCAAGTATGCATAGGTTCTTTTCGAAATATTTAGTATGTCGTTTAAATAGAAGTAATTAAAAAAAAACACTGATGAGGAGATCTCTTCATGAATATCCTCGCTGGACAGAGAAGAATCGTCTCTGGCTCAACTAGCACAGTTTATCATGCATATCGGCCCACACGCGAACTACGCTAAGAAAAATGCCGACAGGAACACATGCCTCGTTCTTCAAGTAAGCTCAATTTTGTCGAAGACTCTTCTTTGACAGAATTATGAGATCTGTCCGTAGATTACACTGACATTCATGTCACCTCAAAAGGTGAGCCTCCTGTTAATCATAAATTGTGTGTCTCCGGTGTTTCACAGCTCAAATCTAGACGAGGTCACGCCTTAATGAGGTAAATGTTTATCGAGCACCTGTCTTCAAGCTGCATTACACAGTCACATGGGCTCAAACCCAACGAAATGGCATGCATATAGATGGTCTAGGTGTAAAAATATAACTTACCTGTCAAAATATCCATTTTTCAAACGACTTCACCAAGAAACTTCTTAATAACAACACCATGATGTGTAAACCAAAAAAACCCTTTCCAACACGAGGTAAGATATACAGACAATCAATTATTAATGAATTTGCGCTCATGAAAGTGAAGGAAAGTTGGAATTCAATCTGAATCGGGCGAATGCAAAAAAAACGTGGAAATCATGCAAGTGCGAGGAGAGAGAGGGGGGGGGGAACAATCATCTTTTTTCTTAGAAGCTTAAAATCTTAAAAAAGATTAACTATATCTTTCACATTAGTTGTATCGAAAATACTTACAACACACACTGACTTCACTTTGTAGAAAGGCAAGGAGGCGTATAAGAACAGTCCATTTACGGTTTCTTCTGGAACCCCTTCTCCCAAACAAGGATTTTCTTCTTTACCAGCTATTCCAAAATTGTAATATTTTTAACATTTCTCATGAATTTTGTGTATTTTCTTAAATTTATCCTATTTTAGTGTTTTTTTTTTTAAAGTTATACCCTCAATAGCAAAACAAAATCTTTTTAATTTGTCTGTGAGCCTGAGTCAAAGATTACCTCCCGAGGATCAAAATAAGTATCTAAAGAAAAAGTAATTGAGAAAGATAGATGCCTTCAGAAACAGTATTTCGAATTTTGGTATGTCAACATTATATAAAACAAGTAAAAGAACTGGCCTTTCCGGAACTAGAACTGAAAATTCGGTAAATGTGAAAAAACAAACAAGTCAATAGACAAATTTAATAAATTTTGCAATGATAATCTTTGAGTTTTAGGGTGCTTTCGCGCTACACCGAAGAATCCTTTACGCTAATGGAATAAGACTTTAAAATACGTTACAGAATCTTATTGAGCAAATTCTCTGAAGGAGCCTCTGAAGGGATATTTGATAAATATTGAAAGTAAATATACAAATTAGGCCTTTCGTACTTGACCAGAACTTAAATTACCATCTCAATTCCTCATTTTTAACTTTTGAATAGCTTGCCTATGATGTCAAACAGTTCGTGGTAACGAACTGTAGTAAGGAGTGACCCGGCTTAATAGTAACCGAAACTCTAAAAAATAGAATTTTGATACCAATAGTTACATCAATAGAATTGCATTTTAATGCTGATTTCAAATATATAAGTTTCATCAAGATTAGTTATACCCATCAAAAGTTACGAGCCTGAGAAAATTTGCCTCATTTTAGAAAATAGGGGAAACACCCCCTAAAAGTCATGCGATCTTAATAAAAATGACACCATCCGATTCAGCATATCAAAGAACCCAATTGTAGAAGTTCAAATGTGGAATTTCGCATTTTTTGCCAGAAGACAAATCACGGACGCGTGTTTACTTGTTTGTTTTTTTTTCCCAGGGGTGATCATATCGACTCAGTGGTCCTAGAATGTCACAAAAGGGCTCATTCTAACGAAAATTAAAAGTTCTAGTGCCCTTTTTAAGTGACCAAAAAATTTGGAGGGCACCTAGGCCCCCTCCCACGCTCATTTTTTCCGCAAAATCACTGGATCAAAATTCAGAGATGGCCATTTTATTTAACATAGTCGAAAAACCTAGTAGCTATGTCTTTGGGGACGACTTACTCCTCCGCGGTCCCCGTGGGAGGGGCTGCAAGTTACAAACTTTGACCTGTGTTTACATATAGTAATGGTTACTGGGAAGTGTACAGACGTTTTCAGGGGGATTTCTTTGGTTGGAGGGGGAGTTGAGGGGAGGGGTTAATTGGGAGGATCTTTCCATGGAGGAACATCTCTTGGGGGAAGAGACTTTCAATATAGGGAGCGCAGGATTTTCTAGCATTATATAAAAAAACAATGAAAAAATAAATATGAAAAGTTTTTTCTGCTGAAAGTGAGGAGCAGCATTAAAACTGAAAACGAACAGACATTATAACGCATATGAGGGGTTTACTTGCTCGTAATACCTCGCTCTTTACACTTATTAGTAATTACAACTACTTGTTCTACGGCCTTTGTGATTCAGGGGTCATTCTTAAGGAATTGGGACAAAATTTAAGCTTTAGTTTAAAGAGCGAGGTATCGACGAGGGGCGAGCCCCCTCATATACGCAGTAAAAACATACGAATACAGAAGTTCGCTACGTAAGTTAATTCGTAAGTTACGTATATTTTTTACTCATGAAGAGATTCGTAAAAAATTTAAAGTTAATGCCTTTTTAAGTAATCAAAAAATTGGAGGGCAACTAGGCTTCCTCCCTCACTCCTTCTTTCTCAAAATCTTCCGATTAAAACTATGAAAAAGCCATTTAGCCCCCCAAAAAATGATATGCAAATTTCGTTTTAATTATTTATGTGCGGAGAGCCAAGATCAAAACATGCATTAATTCAAAAACGTCCAGAAATTAAACAAAAAAACAAGTTTTTTTTAAATGAAAGTAAGGAGCGACATTAAAACTTAAAACAAACAGAAATTACTCCGTATATGAAAGGGGCTTTTCCTCCTCAACGCCCCGCTCTTTACGCTAAAGTTTTTTACTGTTTTAAAAAGTAGAGTTAAGAGAAAGAGTCAAACTTTAGCGTAAAGAGCGGGGCGTTGAGGAGGAAAAGCCCCTTTCATATACGGAGTAATTTCTGTTCGTTTTAAGGTCGCTCCTTACTTTCATTTAAAAAAACTTGTTTTTTTTTGTTTAATTATAATCAAATATGACTATTATAATGATTATTTCAGGTTTGTTTTTATCTTTTTTAGCTTATCTAGTGTAAACGGGCCTATAAAGGAGTGAGCTGTCTAACTAATTTTGAAACCATAAGCTCTCTGAATGATGTGGTTCAATTCTGCATTCTAAGGCTGGCATTTTAAAGCATATTATTGAATATTTAATTTTCAATGATATGAATCAGCTATAGATTCTAGTGAATTTTTGAACTATATGAACAGAAGAATGTGGTGGTTGTCAAATTAAGATTAGTTGGTATTGATTGATTATGTTAAATCCTTACGTCAGACATGGATTGAAAAAATTCTAAACATATTGGCTGTGTGACGAGTTCTTTTTCAAACAGTTCGTGGTAACTAATTGTAGTAAGGAGCGACCCGACTCAATAGTAAACGAAACTCTAAAAAACATAATTTTGATACCAATAGTTACATCAAAAGAATTGCATTTTAATGCTGATTTTAAATATTTAAAATTCATCAGGTTTAAACATACACATCCAAATTTAGGAGCCTGAGAAAATTTGCCTCATTTTAGAAAACAGGGGTAAGCACCCCCTACAAGTAATATAATCTTAACTAAATCACACCATCAGATTCAGCGTATCAGAGAACCCTACTGCAGAGGTTTCAAGCTCCTATCTACAAAAATGTGGAATTTTGTATTTTTTTTGCCAGAAGACAGACCACGGATGCGTGTTTATTATTTTTTTTTCCCAGGGGTGATCGTATCGACCCAGTTACTTGGGAGGATATTTCATGGAGGAATCTATCATGAGGGAAGAAAATTTCTGTGAAGGGAGGGAAGGATTTTCTAGCATTATTTGAAAAGAAACAATGAGAAAATAAATAAAAAAATTTCACCCGGAAGTAATGAGTAGCATTAAAACTTAATAATGAGCATATAATATTACGTATAAAAGAAGGTTTTCTCCTTCACAATACCTTGATCTTTACGCTAAAGTATTTTCAGTAATTTCAACTATTTATTCTACGGCCTTTGGGATTCAGGGGTCATTCTTAAAGATTTGGGATGCAATTCAAGCTTTAGTGCAAAGAGCGTGGTATTGACAAGGGGGCAAAACCCCCTCATATTCATTATAAAAATACACAAATATAGAAGTTTGTTACGTAAGTTAATTCGTAAGTTACGCATGTTTATTACTAACAAAAACGTTCGTAGAAAAAATTAAAAATCTAGTTGCGCTTTTATGTAACCGAAAATTGGAGGGCAACTAGACCTCCTCTCCCACCCTTTTTTTTTATCAAAATCATTCGGTCAAAATTATAAGAAAGCCATTTAGAAAAAAAAAAATTAATATACAAATTTTGTTTTAATTATTCATGTGCGGTGAGCCAAAATCAAAACATGCATTAATTCAAAAACGTTCAGAAATTAAATAAAAAACAAGTTTTATTTAGCTGCAAGTAAGGAGCGACATTGAAACTTAAAACGAACAGAAATTATTTCGTATATGAGAGGGGTTGTCCCCTCCACAACACTTCACTCTTTACCCTAATTTTTTTATTATTTTAAAAAGTTGAGCTGTGAGAAAAAGTCAAACTTCAACGTAAAGAGCGAGGCTTTGCGGAGGGGAATACCCCTCTCATATTTGGAATAATTTTTGTTCGTTATAAGTTTCAATGTTGCTTCTTACTTGCAGTAAAAAACTTGTTCTTTTTATTTAATAGTGATCAAAGAAGCATAACTCAAAATCGCAGCCCTTTGAACCCGAGGTTCAAAATTTACCCTCGGGTTCAAATTTCAGAGAAACGGAAAGAATACTTGTAAAAATACTGTAAAATGTAAAAACTGTAAAATTATAATCTTAGAATGGAATGCTTCTTTAATCATTAAAATAACTCGTCACACAAACAAATATAAAATGTAAAAATAATAAAAATTATAAACTGGAATATAATAATAAACTGGAATGCTTCTTTGATCAAACAGTTCGTGGTAACGAACTGTAGTAAGGAGCGATCCGGCTCAATAGTAACCAAAACTCTAAAAAATTGAATTTTGATATCAGTAGCTACATCAAAAGAATCGCATTTTAATGCTGATTTTAAATATATAAGTTTCATCAAGTTTAGTCTTACCCATCAAAAGTTACGAGCCTGAGAAAATTTGCCTTATTTAGGAAAATAGGGGGAAACGCCCCCTAAAAGTCGTAGGAACTTAACGAAAATGACACCATCAGATTCAGCGTATCAGAGAACCCTACTGTAGAAGTTTCAAGCTCCTATCTACAAAAATGTGGAATTTTGAATTTTTTGCCAGAAGACAAATCACGGGTGCGTGTTTATTTGTTTGTTTTTTTTTTGTTTTTTTTTTTTTTTTTCCCCATGGGTCATCGTATCGACCAAGGGTCCTAGAATGTCGCAAGAGGGCTCATTCTAACGGAAATGAAAAGTTCTAGTGCCCTTTTTAAGTGACCAAAAAATTGGAAGGCACCTAGGCCCCCTCCCACGCTCATTTTTTCTCCAAAGTCAACAGATCAAAATTTTGAGATAGCCATTTTGTTCCGCATAGTCAAAAACCATAATAACTATGTCTTTGGGAATGACTTACTCCCCCAAAGTCCCTGGGGGTGGGGCTGCAACTTACAAACTTCGACCAGTGTTTACATATAATAATGGTTATTGGGAAGTGTACAGTCGGTTTCAGGGGATTTTTTTTGGTTTTGGGGTGGGGGTTGAGGGGAGGGGGCTATGTGGGAGGATCTTTCCATGGAGAAATGTGTCATGGGGGAACAGAAATTCAATGAAAAGGGCGCAGGATTTTCTAAAATTACTATAAAAAAACAATGAAAAAATAAACATGGAAAATTTTTTTTTTCAATTGAAAGTAAAGAGTAGCATTGAAACTTAAAACGAACAGAGATTATTACGCATGTGAGGGGTTCTAAAAATACTTTAGCATAAAGAGCGAGGTATTTAGGAGGAGATAAATACCTCGCTCTTTATGCTATAGTATTTTTAGTAATTTCAACTATTCATTCTACGGCCTTTCTGATTCAGGGGTCATTCTCAAAGAATTGGGACAAAACTTGCGATTTAGTGTAAAGAACGAGGTATTAACGAGGGTACAAACCCTCTCATATACATAATAAAAATTAAAGAATATAAAAGTTTGTTACGTAAGATAATTCTTAAGTTACGTATATTTTTTACTAATAGAAAAATTCGTTAAAAATAAAAATTTATAGTTGCCTTTTTATGTAACCGAAAAATTGCATGGCAACTAGGCCTCCTTTCCCATCCCTTATTTCTCAAAATCGTCTGATCAAAACTAAGAGAAAGCCATTTAGCCAAAAAAGGAATTAATATGCAAATTTCATTTTAATAATTTATGTGTGGAGAGCCAAAATCAAACATCCATTAATTCAAAAACGTTCAGAAATTACATAAAAAAAAACTAGTTTTTTTAACTGAAAGTAAGGAGCGACATTAAAACTTAAAACGAACAGAAATTACTCCGTATATGAAATGGGTTGTCCCCTCCGCAATCCCTCGCTCTTTACGCTAAAGTTTGACTCTTTGCCACAATTCTGCTTTTTAATACAATTAAAAGCTTTAGCGTAAAGAGCGAGGGATTGCGGAGGGGACAACCCATTTCATATACGGAGTAATTTCTGTTCGTTTTAAGTTTTAATGTCGCTCCTTACTTTCAGTTAAAAAAACTAGTTTTTTTTCATGTAATCATTAAAAAGAACTCATAGCCAAATGTAAATCTTGTAAAAATACTGCCACTTAGACGCTTTTTGTAAATGTTACAGAGGGATCAGTCAGGAGGAATTTTTTGTTCTTTTTACTGGCTAATAGTTTCAAACAGGCAGAAATGAAAGCAATCGGTTTTTGAAAAGGCGTTAACCGCCTTTTCAAATAAGAAATTATGTGTTTGGCTTAAAAACACATAAAATAACAGACGAAAGTCAATTAATTTTAACGAAAATCAATTTTATGTGGAGAATCTTTCCATAGAGGAAGTATTCACGGGAGAAGGGAATTTTCCGTGAAGGGGGCACCGGAGTTTCCAGCTTCATTTAAAAAACGACCAGAAATTAAAAAAGGAAAAGAAGTTTTTTCAACTGAAAGTAAGAAGCAACATTAAAATTTACAGAAATCTTTACGTATAAAGGGGGATTCGCCCTCTCGTCAATGCCTCGCTCTTTAAGCTAAAGCTTTTTTTTAGTACTTTCAAAAGAACTGTTTGTTCTAGTCAAGCAAATTGTGATACGGAGTAATTTCTGTTCGTTTTAAGCTTTAATGTCCTCCTTACTTTCAGTTAAAAAAGCTTTTTTTTTAATTTAATAATCAAACAGTTCGTGGAAACGAACTGTAGTAAGGAGCGACCCGGCTCAATAGTAAACGAAACTCTAAAAAACGGAATTTTGATACTAAAAGATACATAAAAAGAACCGGATTTTTATGCTCATTTTTTTCCTAAAGTCAACGGATCAAAATTTTGAGATAGCCATTTTGTTCAACATAGTCGAAAACCATAATAAATATGTCTTTGGGGGGACTTACTCCCCCACAGTCTCCGAGAGAGGGGCTGCAATTTACAAACTTTGACCAGTGTTTACATACAGTAATGGTATTTGGGAAGTGTACAGACGTTTTTCAGGGGGATTTTTTGGTTTTTGGGGGAGGTTGAGGGGAGGGGCTATTTTGGAGGATCTTTCCTTGGAGGAATATGTCATGGGGGAAGAGAAATTCAGAGAAGGGGGTGCAGGATATTCTAGAATTATTATAAAAAAAAACGAATTTTTTTTTCAATTGAAAGTAAAGAGCAGAATTAAAACTTAAAACGAACAGACATTATTACACATATGAGGGATTAATCTCCTCCCAAATTCCTCCCTCTTTATGCTAAAGAATTTTTAGTAATTTCACCTATTCATTTTACGGTCTTTCTGATTCAGGGGCCATTCTTAGAGAGTTAGGACAAAATATAAGCTATAGTGTAAAGAGTGAGGTATTAACGAGGAGAAAAACCCCTTCATATACATAATAGAAATATAAGAATATAAAAATTCGTTACGTAAGTTAATTCTTAAGTTACGTATATTTTTTAGTAATAAAAACGTTCGTTAAAATTTAAAAGTTCTAGTTGTCTTTTCAAGATAACCAAAAAATTGGAGGGCAACTAGGTCTCCTCCCCCACCCCTTTTTTCTCAAAATCGTCTGATCAAAACTAAGAGAACGATATTTAGCCAAAAAAAAGAATTAATAAGCAAATTTCATTTAATAATTTATGTGCGGAGAGCCAAAATCAAACATGCATGAATTCAAATTGTTCAGAAATTAAATAAAAAAATGTTTTTTTTTTTAACTGAAAGTAAGGAGCGACATTTTTACTGTTTTATAAAGTAGAATTGAGAGAAAGAGTCAAACTTTAGCGTAAACAGCAGGGCGTTGAGAAGGGAACAGTCCCTTTCATACACGGAGTAATTTCTGTTTGTTTTAAGTTTTAATGTCGCTCCTTACTTTCAGTTAAAAAAACTAGTTTTTTTTTATTTCATCAAATAAAACAACATCTTTCGCCATGAATTTATAGCAAAGTAATCTTTCATTCTCGTTTTCTAAGCTAATAGGATGCATCAGTGAAGATAAAATACATAACTAGACTTCCGATGTCAAAACTCCGTGACATCTAGAGAAAATTAAAGCCTACTAGAACTGTATTTGCTTTATAAATAAATTAAAATAAAACCAGTAAACGTTTTTCCTTCCTCAAACTTGTTGAACTTATGCAGTTTGATTTGTACAATATTATAGGAGCCTATTTTGTCAATATTTCTCTATGCGGGAATGAAATCCATGCTTATAATACTAGAAAGGCTAAAGATATAAGGATGTCAATAATATCCCAATCACGTTCGAAGTTCTCTTTTCGTGTCCAGGACCATAAATACTGATTCACAGTCTCAAGCGACGCTCAATGTATTTTAGACATAAATACTTTTAAAGACGTGCTATGCTTTGAAGACACGTACGATTTTTTTTTTTTTGCAAAGAAGGCAGGGCTGATAATAATAATAATAATAATAATAATAATAATAATAATAATAATAATAATAATAATAATAATAATAATAAATATTAGGCTTCTTTAATAGCTTGATTAAAAAATAGCCAAGAATAGAGTGAATTAATCCAAATTCGATGTTTTTTAGATTTTTTGGAAGCGGGCAGTTTCTCAAGCCCTCTCTTGTATTTCAGGGCTATGAGCTGCTTTCCAGTATTTTTACTGGCCTTGCCTGACTTGACTTAGGCCTTGACTGAGCTATATTTTTGCCTGTGTCTTTCTGTATCTGGATTTTTGAAGCTATATATTTATCATGTTAAAAGCCGATTACCTTCACATATACTCTTGCTTTGTTTTTTTTTGTCTATTTGTTTATTTAATTCTAGAACAGCTTCCTTGTTTTAACCGCTCAAGCTCATGAGAACTTCATGGCTCCCAGATTCTTTTACACTTTTGTTCTTGAGTTTTTTTTTTTTTTTTTTTTTTTTTTTTTTTTTTTTTTTTTTTTTTTTTTTTTTTTTTTTTATTGAATTGGATTTAATATGGGTCAAAGTTGCGGAGCAACAAAGACAAGTAAATTCAGTGCTAAAAATTGTGGCAGGATTGTGCCAGTTCAGTACTTTTTGTCTATAATACCGTGACGGTCGCACAGTTGTAAAGTTGTTGGAACATTTGAAGAGAGAGAGAGAGAGAAAGAGAGAAAGACAGAGAGAGAGGGAGGGATTTTTGGAAAACGAAAAATAGTACAAAGCAGCAATTGCCTATAAGCCTTAGGACTTGCATTGTCATATCCAAAATATTCATAAAAATATCAACGAATAGATTAATCAATAAGACAAGGAAAAAACATGTAAAAAACTACACAAGATACCGTATTTTACAACTACAGAAGAGAGAATAATGAGGACTTTTTTTCCCAAGACAGTGAACCAACAAAACCTATTTAAATATTTCGACCCTATATCTAAGGGCCGTCTTCAGCAAAGAAAATAATAGACAATAAAACACAATAAAAGTTTTCGGTTAAAAATCCATTCTTTGTTTTTAAATAGCCTTGGCATCACTACTTTTTAACGAAAAGTTCAGCCAAGACTGTATGATAGAAGCCAACATTTTACAAGCTAAAAAGGTTCATTCATTGAACTAACTGTATTTATTAAAAATTAGAAATAATTTCTTATTGCGATATTTGCCTTCTCTGCAGCTAATCTCGTAGTTCTTTTGGGATTGGGCTTGTTTGTATTCGTTTCTATTTTTGTTTTATTTTGAATTAGATTATTTTCTGTAATTAATTTTGTGTACACAGGGTTGAGTGTGTATCCACCCAAGTCTCTATTTAGGGATGTATTATTATTTAAGTTTCGTTTGATTTCCATTGCCTCGCGGACAGTTTGTTTGATTCCTAGGTCATTGCTAATTAGAATTGTTTCGTCAAATAGAACATAATGGTTTGGATTTTCAAAAATACAGCTGAATCGAAAGATATGGAGTTATTCCTAGATTTTCATGCTTTTTCAATACTTTGTTTGTGTTGCTGCAATCTTGTTCCTAAATTTTTGGTGGATTTTACCAACGTAATAATTTCCACAACTACATGGGTATTTGATACACCGCTCTTACACGTGATATGGGGTTTTATCCTTACCAGAATTGAGAAGATTCATTATACTTAAATTACTTGTGAATACAACACGTAAATTGTATTAAAAAAAAACTTTTTTCAGTTTTGAAGTAATTGTCGGAATATAAGGTAGGTAAATCGTGCTTGTTGGATTATTCGAATCGTTTTCTGGTGTGGGACTTAAGGCTTTAGGAGAATGCATCTTTAATCTTTGAGCAATAACAGTATTTATGAGAGAAATTGGGTACCCGTTAACAAAAAGTATGTCTGTAATAAAATTTAATTCCTTCTTAATATACGGCTCTGAACATATATTAAGTACTCTATCCACAAGAGATATTATCACACCTCTTTAAACCTGTGGAGAATGGTTAGATTTGAAGTGAAGGTATCTATTATTATGCGTAGGTTTTTTGTAAACCGTAAAATCAAGTTTATTCACACTGCGTATTATCAGTACATCTAAAAAAGGTATTTTTCCATCTGTTTCGATCTCTAGAGTAAATTGCAGGTTTCTATCGTAAGTATTTAAATGTTCTACAAAACCTTCAAGTTCACTTTCGCCATAATTCCAAACTGAAAGTACATCGTCCATGAAACTTCCCCAAAACACATGATTAAGAAAATACGAATCCAGGGTCCACTTTTCAAGATTTTTGACGAAAATATTTGCGAGTAGGTCTGGTAGAGGTGCTCCCATAGGAAGGCTCCTTACCTGTTTGTAAGATGAATCTCGAAACTGGAAGTGCATGGAATATTTGTTACATAATTTAACCAAATGCATGAGAACATCAATGTCTAGACCTATCGCTGACTCTTCGATTAGATAGTAATTGTTTTCCAGTTTATGATCAATTTTTCTACAAGATCAACTGAATTTTTTATATAAGATTTTTGGGAGTGAAGCAATGATTTAAATGCAGTGAACAAACATTTTCGAATGTTTGAGGCAGGTGATTTTGTACTAGCTACAATATTCTAGAACATTTAAATACTTACGATAGAAACCTGCAGTTTGCTCTAGAGACCGAAACAGATGGAAAAATACCTTTTTTAAGTTTATTGATAATACGCAGTGTGAATAAACTTGATTTTACGGTTTACAGGAAACCTACGCATAATAATAGATAACTTCACTTCAAATCTAACCATCCTCCACAGGTTAAAAGAGGCGTGGTAATATCTCTTGTGGATAGAGTACTTAATATCTGTCCAGAGCCGTATATTAAAAAAAAATTAAATTTTATTACAGACATACTTTTTGGCAACGGGTACCCAATTTCTCTAAGAAATACTGTTATTGCTCAAAGATTAAAGATACATTCTTCTAAAGCCTTAAATCCCACACCAGAAAATGATTTGAATCATCCCAAAAGCACGATTTACCTACCTTATATTCCGATAATTACTTCAAAACTGAAAAAAGTTTGTCTGAAAAACAATTTACGTGTTGTATTCACAAGTAATTTAAGTATAATGAATCTTCTCAATTCTGGTAAGGAAAAAAAACCCGTTACTCGTCTAAGAGCGGTGTATCAAATACCATGTAGTTGTGGAAATTACTACATTGGTCGAACCCACCAGAATTTAGGAACAAGATTATAGCAGCATAAAGAAAGTATCGACAAAGCATTAAAATATAGAAATAACTCCATATCTTTCGATTCAGCTTTAAGCAATCATACTTTTGAAAATCCCAACCATTATGTTCTCTTTGACGAAACAATTCTAATTAGCAATGACCTAGAAATCAAACAAACTGTCCGCGAGGCAATCGAAATCAAACGAACTTTAATAATAATACATCCCTAAATAGAGACTTGGGTGAATACACACTCAACCCTATGTACACAAAATTAATTACAGAAAATGATCTAATTCAAAATAAAACAAAAATAGGAACTAATAAAAAAAAGCCCAATCCCAAAAGAACTACAAGATTAGCTGCAGAGAAGGCAAATGTTGCAATAAGAAATTATTCCAATTTTTAATAAATACAGTTAGTTCAATGAATGAACCTCTTTAACTTGTAATTAAATAAAAAAAAAACTAATTTTTTTAGCTGAAAGTAAGGAGCGACATTAAAACTTAAAACGAACAGAAATTACTCCGTATATGAAATGGGTTGTCCCCTCCGAAATCCCTTACTCTTTACGCTAAAGCTTTTAATTGTTTTAAAAAGTAGAATTGTGGCAAAGATTCAAACTTTAGCGTAAAGAGCGAGGGATTGCGTTGAATCATTGTCTAAAAATTTTGATTGGCTATTATTTCTTATAATGAGTCGAAATATACACATATTTTACTGTATTTACTAATGATAGAAATATTTGTTACGCTTCCCTTGTGGAAATTGGATCCCAAAAATGCATAGCGTAAAAATTAGTACTTTCTCTCTAAAAAAAAATGATGTTTTATCCGAAACCCATTTCAGTTCGATCATCATATGTGGTTCTGTTTGGAGTAGTTTGCCGGCTGGCATCAGGGAGTCTGTCACTTTATATGGGTTTAAAAATAAATTGAAAACATTTTATTTAAGTAATAGATTTTGAAGGGCAGGAGGTTTTTGATGTCTTTTTTTTGCAGTTTATTGATGTGGGGTGGGGGCTGATTACCGGTAAATGGTATTTAATATGATTATTTTGTTGCATTTTGTTCATGTGTATGTGTTGTTATTTTTTATATATAAGATAGGCTAGGTGGTTAATCATGAGATGTTATGTTTAGATATTTATTTATAAGATGTAAATCATAATATGAAATTGCAGCACAAGTCCTTAGGACTTTCTTTTTGCTGCAATAATTTATTAGTGTTGTCATTTTTATTTATGTTTGTATTGTGGATAAAATAAAACTTACCTACCTACCTTGTGGTTGTCTTGTTGAAAATTGTTTAGGATCAGCTACCTTAGCCCTTTAAATAGCCCAATTGGGGCCGCTAAATTATAAAATACAAGTGTGGCACTGTCACTTTCCTCCCTCCAACTTTGATTGAAATCCGACTGTAGAATATGTTAACATAATAATGAAAATAATTTGAGGATTCCTATCTCTATTGCAAAGAAGTTGAATCAGTCTCTGATCATCCAAAGGCGTAACTAGGTCGTTAGTTCATACTACCCACTAGGTTCTTTGAGTTATGAAAGGCCATTAATAGATACCCTGACGACAAGAATTTAGGCCCCTTCTCCACAAAGGCCAGACTGAGTCAGGACTTCCACAAACCATAGTTACACACCTTATCACAACAACTATTAGTCTTATTAAAGCTGGACTTATTTCTGTCGAGGTATATATATATATATATATATATATATATATATATATATATATATATATATATATATCATCTCAGAATATTCATTCAAGAAATTAAATTAAAAAAAATAACTGCAAGTAAGGAGCGACATTAACACTTAAAACAAACAGAAATTGTTCCATGTATGAAAGGGGTTGTCCCATACTCAACGCCTCGCTCTTTACGCTAAAGTTTGACTCTTTGTCACAACTCTGCTTTTTCAAACAATAAAAAACTTTAGTGTAACGAGCATGGCGTTGAGGAGGGGACAACCCCTTGCATATACGGAACAATTTCTGTTCGTTTTTGTTTTAATGTCGCTCCTTACTTGCAGTTTAAAAAAATTAGTTTTTTTTATTTAATTTCTGGACGTTTTTAAATTAATGCATGTTTTGATTTTGGCTCACCGCACATGAATAATTAAAACGAAATTTGCACTTTAATTTTTTTCTAAATATCTTTCTCATAGTTTTGATCTGAAGATTTTGATAAAACAAAGGGGGGGGGAGGAGGTCTATTTTCCCTCTAAGTGTTGGTTACTTAAAAATGCAACTAGAATTCTTATTTTTTTTAAGAACTTTTTGTTAGTAATAAATATGAGCAACTTACGAATTAACTTAGGTAATGAACTTCTACATTTGTGTATTTTTATTACGTATCTGAGGGGGTTCACACCCGCTTATCAATACCTCTCTCTTTACACAAGAGCTCCAATTTTATCCTAATTCATTAAGAATTACCCCTGAATCACAAAGGTCGTAGAATAAATAGTTGAAATTACTAAAAATATTTTAGCGTAAAGAGCAAAGTATTGTGAAGGAGACGAACCCCTTTATATACGTAATATTTTCAGTTCGTTTCAAGTTTTAATTCTGCTCGTTACTTCCAGTTGAAAAAATTATTTATTTTCTCATTTTTTTAAATAATGCTAGGAAATCCTGTGCCCCCTTCATGGAAATTCTCTTCCCTCATGATAAATTCCTCCATGGAAAGATCCTCCCATGAAACCTCCTCCCCCAACCCACCCCCACCCAAACGCAAAAAAGTCCCCCTGAAAACGTCTGTACGCTTCATAATAGCCATACTGTATGTAAACAAGGATCAAAGTTTGTAACTTGCAGCCCCTCCCCCGGGGATTTTGGGGGAGTAAGTCGTCCCCAAAAGGCATAGTTATTAAGTTTTCGACCAAGATGAACAGAATGGCTATCTAGTAATTTTGAACCAGTGACTTTGGTGAAAAATGTGCGTGGGAGGGGTCCTAGGTGCCCTCAGATTTTTTTGGTCACTTAAAAAGGGCACAACTTTTAATTTCCGTTAGAATGAGCCCTCTCGTGACATTCTAGGGCCACTGGGTCGATACGATTACCCCTGAAAAAAAACCAAATAAACACGCATCCGTCATCTGTCTTCTGGCAAAAAAAAAAAAAAAAAAATGCAAATTTCCACATTTTTGTGGATAGGAGCTTGAAACTTCTACAGTAAGGTTTTCTGATGCGCTGAATTTGATGGTGTGATTTTCGTTAAGATTCTATGACTTTTAGGGGGTGTTTCCACTATTTTCTGAAATAAGGCAAATATTATCAGGCTCGTAACTTTTGATGGGTAAGACTAAACTTGATGAAACTTATATATTTAAAATTCACATAAAAATGCGATTCTTTCGATGTAACTATTGGTAGCAAAATTCCGCTTTTTAGAGTTTCGGTTACTATTGAGCCGGGTCGCTCCTTACTACAGTTCGTTACCGCGAACTGTTTGATTAAGATTAAAGGAATCCGAAATTGCAATTTTACAGTCGACTTTTCCTAAATCTTTTTTCGTAAATGAAGAAATACAAAATTTTGTTATCATGTTCTTAGAGATTTAAATCAACGTTTTAAACGATTTTCACATTATATTACTTCTAAGAAGTTCAGTTTTAAAGCAGTGTCATTTTCCCTCTATGGTATCAATGGGCTACCAACAAATGTTTTCTTCTGGAAAAATACCGGAAATTGTACAAACTTCAGAAGAACGTATCCTTTCCGTTTCCGCTACTCAATTTGGAAAAAAAAAGTTGCGAATGTCTTCCCATACCGTTTCCGGGCTAGAGGCCGCCGATCAAGAAAAATAAAGAAGAAAAAAGATTCTTCTGGGTACTAAATAAAGGACATAAAGAATAATTAAGTCCATACAATGAAGTGCCTCTATTTTTGAGTTACTGACACCCAAAGAAGCAATATCACACTGAGCTAATTTCAGTACCTCATCATTTTTTTTGTACTACAAAACTAAAATGTAAAATGTTTCAATGATACCCTTGGAGGCTATGATATAAAAAGTGACCCTTAAATAGCCTCAAAATATATCATGACTACCCCACACTTCCATTTTTAGTATTAAAACTTAAAATTTTTCTGAATAGCAGGGAGAACGTTTATTTTTACATTTTATTGCAATTTAAGTTGAAAAAGAATCCAAATATTTTTATGATATAACTGTTCTATTTTAGTTATGGTGTTTTTTTTTCACAGTTCAAAACAAGTTTGGAATAATAGGAAGATAAGTCTGCCAACCAAGATTAGAATATTGGAAGCTACAGTGATGACAGTGGTCAAATATGATTCTGAAGTATGGGCGCTCCGAAAAGCGGATGAACATTTACTAGACGTTTTCCTGAGAAATTGCCTACGGATTGTTCTAGGTACACAGCTGCCTGACTGCATTCCAAACAGTAGGCTGTACGAAAAATGTGGTTCAATGCCACTTCAATGTGGCAGGGTGAACGCATCAAAAGTTATAATAATGTTATAGGTAGCACCCCTGAACGATTTATCCTTTACTTTAACAGATTTTGCGTGTAAAACTTAATGCTGAAACCATCAAAAACTTTTTATTCTAGTTCAATGTGAGGTTGATTCTAAGAAAATACGAAACACTGAATAAGATGAAAATTCGGAATATAGGTTGAATGTCATGCCAACTTCCGTCAGTCTTTCTATAGACGTAAAAGTAGTTAGATAAAAGTTTATTTGGTCTTTTGAACTTTTGGGATTCCATATTACATCAAACAGTTCGTGGTAACGAGCTGCAGTTAGGAGCGACCTGGCTCAATAGTAAACGAAACTCTAAAAAACGGAATTTTGACACTAATTAAATAAAAAAAACGAGTTTTTTTAACTGAAAGTAAGGAGCGACATTAAAACTTAAAACGCACAGAAATTACTTCGTATATGAAAGAGGCTGCTTCCTCATCAACGCCCCGCTCTTTACGCTAAAGTTTGACTCTTTCTCTGAATTCTTCTTTTTAAAACAGTAAAAAACTTTAGCGCAAAGAGCGGGGCGTTGATGAGGAAGCAGCCTCTTTCATATACGAAGTAATTTCTGTGCGTTTTAAGTTTTAATGTCGCTCCTTACTTTCAGTTAAAAAAACTCGTTTTTTTTATTTAATTTCTGAACGTTTTTGAATCAATGCATGTTTTGATTTTGGCTCTCCGCAGAGGAATAATCAAAACGAAATTTGCATATTTTTTTTTGGGGGGGGGGGGGCTAAATGGCTTTTTCATAATTTTGATCGAATGATTTTGAGAAAAAAAGAGCGGGGGCGAAGCCTAGTTGCCCTCCGATTTTTTGGTTAATTAAAAAGGCAACTAGAACTTTTAATTTTTTACGAATCTTTTTATTGGTAAAAGATTTACGTAACTTATAAATTAGCTTACGTAAAGAACTTTTGTATTCTCATGTTTTTATTACATATATGAGGGGATTCGCCCCATCGTCAGTACCTCGCTCTTTACACTAAAGCTTAAATTTTATCCCAATTCGTTAAGAATGACCCCTGAATCACAAAAGCCGTAGAATAAATAGTTGAAATTACTAAAAATACTTTAGCGTAAAGAGCTAGGTATCATAAGGAGGTGTGCCCCTTATATGGGTAATAATTTCTGTTTGTTTTAAGTTTTATTGCTGTTCCTTACTTCCAGCTGAAAAAGCTTTTTCACATTTATTTTTTAATTTTTTTTAAAAAAATGCTAGTAAATCCTGCTCTCCCTTCATGGAAGTTTTCTTTTCCCATGACATATTCTCGATGGAAAGTTCCCCCATCATATACCCCTCTTCTCAACCCCTCCCCCCAACCAAAAAAATCCTCCTGAAAACGCCTGTATACTTCCCAATAACCATTACTATATGTAAGCACACGTCAAAGTTTGTAACTTGTTGCCCCTCCCACGGGGACTGTGGGGGAGTAAGTCGTCCCCAAAGACATAGTTATAAGGTTTTTCGACTACGCTGAATAAAATGGCTATCTCAGAATTTTGATCCGTTGACTTTGGGAAAATAATTGCGTGGGAGGGGGCCTAGGTGCCCTCCAATTTTTTTGGTCACTTAAAAAGGGCACTAGAACTTTTCATTTCCGTTAGAATGAGCCCTCTTAAAACATTCTAGGACAACTGGGTCGATACGATCACCCCTGGGAAAAAAACAACAAAAAAACAAAAAAACAAATAAACACGCATCCGTGATCTGCCTTCTGGCAAAAAATGCAAAATTCCACATTTTTGTAGATAGGAGCTCGAAACTTCTACAGTAGGGTTCTCTGATACGCTGAATCTGATGGTGTGATTTTCGTTAAGATTCTATGACTTTTAGGGGGTGTTTCCCCCTATTTTCTAAAATAACGCAAATTTTCTCAGGCTCGTAACTTTTGATGGGTAAGACTAAACTTGATGAAACTTATATATTTAAAACCAGCATTAAAATGCGATTCTTTTGATATAGCTATTGGTATCAAAATTCCATTTTTTAGAGTTTTGGTTACTATTGAGCCGGGTCGCTCCTTACTACAGTTCGTTACCACGAACTGTTTGATAGATATATCAAAAGAATAGGATTTTTATGCTGATTTTAAATATATAAGTTGCACCAAATTTAGTCTTCCTTATCAGAAGTTACGAGCCTGAGAAAATTAACCTTGATTTGGAAAATAGGGGGAAACACCATCTGAAAGTCATACGATCTTGACCAAAATAACACCAACGCATTCAGCGTACCAGAGAACCGTACTGTAGAAGTTTCAAGCTCTTATCAACAAAAATGTGGAACTTAGTATTTTTTGGCCAGAAGACCGATCACGGGTGCGTGTTTATTTGTTTGTTTGTTTTTTTCCCAGGGGTGATCGTATCGACTAAGTGGTCCTAGAATGTTGCAAGAGGGCTCATTCTAACGGAAATCAGAAGTTCTAGTGCCCCTTTTAAGTGACCGAAAAAATTGGAGGGCACCTAGGCCCCCTCCCAAGCTAATTTTTTCCCAAAGTCAACAGATAAAATTTTGAGATAGTCATTTTGTTCAACATAGTCAAAAAACATAATAACTATGTCTTTTGGGCTGACCTACTCCCCCACAGTCCTCAGGGGAAGGACTGCAAGTTACAAGCTTTGACCAGCGTTTAAATACAGAAATGATTATTTGGAAGTGTACAGACCTTTTCAGGGGGATTTTTTTGGTTGGGAGGGGGGGTTTAGGGGAGGGGGATCCATGGGAGGATCTTTCCTTGGCGGAATTTATCATGGGAGACGAGAAATTCCATGAAGGGGGCGCAGGATTTTCTGGCATTATTTAAAAAAAACAATGAAAAAATAAATATGAAATAGTTTTGTCAACTAGACGTAAGGACGAGCATTAAAATTTAAAACGTACAGAGATGATTACACATATGGGGGATCCATCTCTTCCTAAATACCTCGCACTTTACGCTAAGTGTTTTTAGTAATTTCAACTATTTATTCTACAGCCTATGCAATTCAGGGGTCAATCTTACAGAATTGGGACAAAATTAAACCTTTAGTGTAAAGAACGAGGTATTAAAGAGGGGGCAAACTCCCTCATATACATAGTAGAAATATACGAATATAGAAGTTCGTTACGAAAGTTAATTCGGAAGTTATGTATATTTTTTACTAATAAAAACGTTCGTTAAAAATTAAAAATTCTAGTTGCCTTTTTAAGTAACCGGAAAATTGGAGGGCAGCAAGGCCTCCTCTCCCATCCTTTTTCTCAAAATCGTTTGATCAAAACTAAGAGAAAGCCATTAGCAAAAGAAAAAATTAATGCGCAAATTTTGTTTTAATTATTCATTTGCGGGGATCCAAAATAAAAACATGCATTAATTCAAAAACGTTCAGAAATTAAAAAAAAAAAACTAGTTTTTTTAACTGAAAGTAAGGAGCGACATTAAAACTTAAAACGAAGAGAAATTACTCCGTGTATGAAAGGGGATGTTCCTCCCTCAACGTCCCGCTCTTTATGCCAAAGTTATTTACTCTTTAATAAAGTAGAATTGAGAGAAAGAGTAAAACTTTAGCGTAAAGAGCGGGAGAATTTGAGGGAGGAACAACCCATTTTATATACAGAGTAATTTCTGTTCGTTTTAAGTTTTAATGTCGCTCCTTACTTTCAGTTAAAAAAACCTGTTTTTTTTTAATTTAATTTTGGTAAAGGTTTACTTAGCCATTGCTGACACTATCCAAGCTAATTTTATCTGCATTTCCCCTACGTTTTAGAGTAATATAATTTAGGATGTAGCCTAGCCTATATTGTTGTATTTCGAAGTCAGCACAATAAACAGTGGACAGCAAATAATATTAAAAAAAACGATGCAGCAAAACAAAATGTCTTTTCTACGGACCTCTGAATCTTTTAACATAAAAACGTCAAGAGGATAGAATATAACGAGTTTCTAACTTAATTTTTTTCTTTGGTACCCAGACCGATGCTCTTTGGAACATAAAACTGGGTAGAACTTTATTAACATTAGGAACTAAGACCATTAGATTTAACAGCTATTTGCTATTTCATATACCCTAGTAAATCCTGTAAATTAAATAGAAATTATTGCATATGGAGTTCCCTAAGCTCCTTAGAAACTGTACCAATTAAGTAATTTTTCAGTTCGTACAGTTGTATTTTCATTTTGGATCCGAGGAGTGAGGTCTCAAAGAAATTATATTCATATTTATTTTATTTAAGCAGCCGTGGATCCTTTGTAGTAAACATTCAACTTTTTATTTTATGACTTTATTACTAGCTTTCCTCAATTAATATTAGTGACAAGTTTTCCTAGTAAAATAGTTTGCTAATAAAAGTATTACAGCTCATCAAATTTATTATGATATCAAAAGAGCTTAATTGATTTTTTTAAGCACCCAAGTTAGGAATCGGCAATCCATGGCTTTAGATACCTTCGAATTTCCCGGGACCAAAATTAGCAAGCTGCTGCCCTAGCTTGAGATTCAACGAGACCCCACCCGGTTACCACAGAACTGACTTTAGTTTTATCGATATCTAAGTTTTTGTTATGAACCACTTATCTTCACGAAGGTTTTGTTAATTGTTGTATCCTTTTTTGCTGTCACAACTCTGTAACTTCATCCTGCATTTTTCAGCAATTAATAGCTTAAGAAGTGGAACAAGCTCATTTAAAAAACATAAAACAAGTTATAAAGCCAGACTTTAGCACAAAATTGAATTTTTCATTCTTAATTTCCCGAGTCACGACATACTTGCTGATGGATATACTTTCAACCATTTGAGCTCTTTTTCTCCTCTTTTCATCTTAACAGCTAACAACTAAGTAATCAAATTATAAAAATGGATTGCTTTGTTATTGTTTTTTTTTTCAGTAATATAATTCTCTCCTAGATCCACTCATTTGCGCGCTGTTCCCAATTTTCCATTCCCGTGGACAGTTCTTAGTTTCATTCCATCTTCTGCCAGATGAAAGAGATGAGTAGTGGAAAGTGTATTTTTTTAGTGTAGTTGAATCAGCTATAATGATATTTGCTTGGATTGTATTTGGGGTTCTAATGATTAGTCAAAGTTTAGGAAACAAAGGTATTAAGTATTTCATATTTTTTTTCATCAACAACGAGCATACATAAATAATGAGTATTTAGCCACTGAAAAGCAGTTGACACATAGTGAAAAAAGAAGTAAAAAAAAAAAGAAAAAAAATTAAAATGGTGTACATAGTACAAAAAAGAAAAGCAAACAAACTAAATCAATTTACAATAAATACAGGATTTTGTAAGATTAAAAAGATGTTCTGGAGCTGACTAAAGGAAGACTCTATAGGAGGCCAAAAAGCCTTGTTACCCGGATAAATTTAATATAATGAGCATGAAGTTATACCGTGTTCGAGTGCATACTTTTTTTTTCAGATCGATGTTTCAAAATATATATATTTAAATATAATTTGAACGAGATGATTCCAGTTTGCTAAAAATTTTCATGTGGTTCTTTACTTTCATTAAATAAAAAAAAATTAACGGAAAGTAAGGAGCAACGTTAAAACTTTAAACGAACAGAAATTACTTCGTATATGAAAGGGGCTGCTTCCTCATCAACGCCCCGCTCTTTACGCTAAAGCTTGACTCTTTCTCTGAACTTTACTTTTTAAAACATTCAAAAACTTTAGCGTAAAGAGCGGGGCGTTGATGAGGAAGCAGCCCCTCTCATATACGAAGTAATTTCGGTTTATTTTAATTTTTAATGTCGCTCCTTACTTTCAGTTAAAAAAAACTTGTTTTTTTTTTTGAATTTAATTTCTCAACGTTTTTGATTCAATGGATGTTTTGATTTTGGCTCTCCGCAGATGAATAATTAAAACGGAATTTGCATCTTTATTTTTTTGGCTAAATGGCTTTCTGATAGTTTCGATCGCATGATTTTGAGGGAAAAGGAGTGGAGAAGGAGGCCTAGTTGCCCTCCGAATTTTTTGTTACTGAAAATGGCAACTAGAACTTTTAATTTTTTACGAATGTTTTTATTAGTAAAAGATAAACTTAACTTACAAATCATTTTACGTAACGAACTTCTGTATTCTCATGTTTTTATTGCGTATTTGAGGGGTTCACCCCCCCCGTCAGTACCTTGCTCTTTACACTAAAGCTTAAATTTTGTCCCGATTTCTTAAGTGTGGTCCCTCAATCACAAAAGCCGTAGAATAAACAGACGAAATTACTAAAAATACTTTAGCGTAAAGAGCGAGGTATTAGGAGGAGGAGAACCCATCATATGCGTAATAATTTCTGTTCGTTTTAAGTGTTAATGCTACTCCTTAATTTCAGTCGAAAAAATTTTTTCATATTTATTTTTTAATTGTTTTTTTTTAAATAATGCTAAAAAATCCTGCGCTCCTTTCATGGAAATTTTCTTCCCTGTGACAAATTCCTCCATGGAAAGGTCTGCAATCATATCCCACTCTTCTCCCTGAAAACGTCTGTACACTTCCCAATAACCATTACTATATATAAGCACTAGTCAAAGTTTGTAACTTTTAGCCCCTAACCACAGGGACTGCTGGGGAGTAATTCGTCCCCAAAGACATAGTTATAAGGATTTTGACTACTTTGAATAAGGTGGTTATCTCAGAATTTTGATCCGGTGACCTTGGGAAAATAATTAGCGTGGGAGGGGGCCTAGGTGCCCTCAAATTTTTTGGTCACTTAAAAAGGGCACTAGAATTTTTCATTTCTGTTATAATGAGCCCTCTCTCAATATTCTAGGACCACTGGGTCGATACGATCACCCCCGGGAAAAAAACAAAAAACAAAAAAACAAAAAACAACAAAAAAACAACAAAAAACAAATAAACACGCATCCGTGATCTGCCCTCTGGCAAAAAATACAAAATTCCACATTTTTGTAGATAGGAGCTTGAAACTTCTACAGTAAGGTACTCTGATACGCTGAATCTGATGATGTTATTTTCGTTAAGATTCTATGAATTTTAAGGGTTGTTTCCCCTATTTTATAAAATAAGGCAAATTTTCTCAGGCTTGTAACTTCTGATGGGTAAGACTAAACTTGATGAAACTTATATATTTTAAATCAGCATGAAAATAAAATTCTTTTGGTGTAGCTATTCGTATCAAAATTCCATTTTTTAGAGTTTTGGTTACTATTGAAAACGACTTGTTTCTAAAAATTATTTTAATCAAAATTTCCCTTTTCTGGTAGTGTTTATTATTTTCCATAAGAAAAAATATCAAACTTTTTATGGTAATATCTTTATATGGTTGATTTTAGACTTTATGATTTACACTAATGCTATCAAAATCACAAAAAAGAGGTATAAAATTGAGCCCTTACGATTGTTCACTACCCCTGTTCCCATGGATATATATATATATATATATATATATATATATATATATATATATATATATATATATGTATATATATATATATATATATATATATATATATATATATATATAATATATATATATATATATATATATATATATATATATATATATATATATATATATATATATACAAATGTATGCATATATTTTATAGTCGTGTTTACCATACCACTTGTTTTTTTGTTAGTATACCCAATTTCACTAGCTCTGCTCACCGCTAGGGGTTAATGGTTTTTGTTCTGCTATGCTGCATGAATAAAAAAAAATCCGCCATCTAAAGCTACTTTACTACTCCAACATTTTTTTTTTTTTTAGCATTTCTTTATGCTTCAAGTTTTTTCTGATCAACCAAGTGTTTTTTTAGTTGTCTCTATTGTTTTATGAAGATTATTTTACGATTTCTATTCTCGGTCTGGTGTTAATATTTTAGCTTGTGTTAAGTTGTTTAAATTAAATACTTGATAAGTTAAGAATGCCACGGTAGTTCCAAAAAATCGATTAGAAATAAAAGGAAAAAGGACTATCCCCAAAAAACACACATATGTATTGTGGTTACGTGGTAACGTGGTATAGTAAGGAACAACCCGGTTCATTAGCGACCGAAACTCGAAAAAACAGAATTTGATACCAATATATACATCAAAAGAATCGAATTTTAATGCTGATTCTAAATATATAAAATTCATCAACTTTAGTCTAACCCATTAAAAATTACGAGCCTGAGAAAATTTGCCTTATTTTTAAAAAAAGGGGGAAACGCCAACTATTAGTCGTAGAGCCTTAATGAAAATCACACCATCAGATTAAGCGTATCAGATAAACCTACTGTAGAGGTTTCAAGCTCTTTTTGTATTCCGTAAGAGAGCTCATTCTAACGGAAATTAAAGTTCTAGTGCCCTTTTAAGTGACCAAAAAAATTTGAGGGCAACTACGCCCCCTCCCATGCTCATTTTTTCCCAAAGTCACGAGATCAAAATTTTTAGATTGTCATTTACATTCAGCATAGTCGAATAAACTGATAACAATGTTGTTGAGGACGACTTAATCCCCTACAGTCCCCGGGGGAAGGGCTTTGCCCATTATTTACATATAGTGTTGGTTATTGGGAAGTATACAGACATTTTCATGGAGGATTTTCTCTTTTGGTGGGGGGGGATTAGGGAGGGGATATTTTAATGAGAGGATCTTCCCATGGTTGAATTTATAATTGGGGAAGAGAATTTCTATGAAGGGAATTCCGTATTTTCCAACATTATTTAAAAAAAAACAATGAAAAATGCGATAAAAAAGCAAGTTTTTTTAACTGAAAGAAAGGAGTAACATTAAAACTTAGAACAAACAGAAATTATTACGTTTATGAGGAGGTTCTTCCCTCCTCAATACCTAGCTCTTTACGCTAAAGTAGTTTTAATAATTTCAAAGAATCTGTTTATTCTTATTAAATGGCCTTTGTGATTCACGGGTCATTCTCAAATAATTTGAAGAAAATTCGAACTTCAATGTAAAGAACGAGGAATTTTGTTACGTAAGTTAATTTGCAAGTTACGAATATTTATTACTAATAAAAACGTTCGTAAATAAAATTAAAAGTTCTAGTGGCCTCTTTAAGATATCATAAAATTGGAGGGCAACTAGGCCCCCTCCCCCGCCCCTTTTTCTTAAATCTTCTTATCAAAACTTTGAGAAAGCCATTTAGCCAAATAAAAGTAAAATTAATATCCAACTTTGTTTTTATTATTCATGTACGGTGAGCCAAAATCAAAACCTGCATTAATTCAACAACGCTCAGAAATAAAGTAAAAAAAAGTTTTCTTCAAATAAAAGAAATGATCAACATTGAAACTCAAAACGAACAGAAATAATTACGCATATGATGGGGTTTGTCCCCTCTTCAATACTCTTCCCTTTACGCTAAAGTATTTTTAGTAATTTCATAAGAACTATAGATTCTATAACTATAGATATAGATACGGCCTTTGTGATTCTTAACGAATAGGAACAAAATTTGAACTTAGTGTAGAGAACGAGGTATTGACGAGAAGTCAAACCCCCTCATGTATGTATTAAAAACATACGAATATAGAAGTTCGTCAAGTAAGCTAATTGTAAATTACGTACATTTATTACTAAAAAAAAACATTTTTAAACGAAACTAAAAGTTCTAGTGGCCTTTTTAATTAACCAAAAAATTTGCAGGACAATAAAGCCCTCTCCACCGTCACTTTTCCTCAAAGTTGTCCGATCAAAACTTGGAGAAAGCAATTTAGCCAAAAAAAAAACAAAAAAAAAAACATGCAAATTTCGCTTTCATTATTCATGTACGGTTAGCCAAAATCAAAACCTGCATTAATTCATACACGTTCAGAAATTAAATAAAAAAAACACGTTTCCTTGATTGAAAGTAAGGAGTGAAATTAAAGCTTAAAACGAACAGAAATTATGCAGAATATGAAAGGAACTGTCCCCTCCTCAGCGCCCCGCTCTTTACGCTAAAGTTGGACTCTTTCTTACAACTCTTCTTTTTAAGACAGTAACAAAACTTTAGCGTAAGGCGTTGAGGAGGGGATAGCCCCTTTCATATACGGAATAATTTCTGTTCGTTTCAAGTTTTAATGTTGCTCCTTACTTTCAGTTAAAAAAACTTGATTTTTTTAATATATTTAATGTTCAGTAAGAGATCAGCTCCCAAAGATCAGCAAGGGAAATGTTGGATCCAAAGTTACAACTTCTCTCCGTTGACTCACTTAGACTGTACAGAAACAGAGAAATAAGATTGTATTTCTAACTTTTTCAGCTGTGCTAGAAGGATAGATACTTCTACATGAACTAAAACATTTTTTTACCTCTTTTACTTGAGATTTTTATATGGGCCTGTGCTTTTATTTAAAAAAAAAAATCAATTTCTTGTCATACCAGTAAAATCGATATCGTTTATTTTAAGTGATGGTTCATTGCAATTAGTTATAGTAGCCACTTTTGATGGTTTTGAGAATCTTGTTCAAAAGCCATGGTTATTTTTGGAATATAAATGGTATTCCATAAAAATTTGCTATCTTCAGCTTAAAAATGGCAGTAATTACCAGATTTCCTTTAGTTTTTTGGGTTTTTGGACCAGCACAAAATCAAACTCATTTGATTTTCGATGTTTTTTTGGGTGGTAGGGGGGGGGGGGTAGGAAGAAAGATGAAGTAAAATATACTCATGAGAGTATCTACCAACACAGTTGTTTGATACATAACCAAACCTAGTCAGAAAATAACCGCCATTATCCTAGATATGCCTCACCAGAGTTAGAATCGGTCCCAACTCTGCGACGGCGGAATAAGGGGGCTCCAAGCGTAAGCCACCATCAAAGGTTCCTTTTATTTTTGAGTCTTGTTTTGACCGAGTTTTATTGCAGCCTTGGAATGTTATCTTGCTGTATTCTATCTCTTTACAACCCCTACAGCTTTGGTCGTCCATACAACTTTGCAGTATAATGTTAAAATGCTGTGCTTTTTAATGTTGGTTGTAACTATAGTATAATAGAGAATTTTAAAACTCTCCCACATCTATAAGATTACTAAGAGACCATAATTAACAGTCTAAGATAATAAGATTATTTAAAGTCCATCAAAGGTTCTTAGGAACCAATTCGCGTTGTATAAGAATACTAGATTAGCTAATGTACAAGAATAGTGCCTAAGTGATTTGCAGTACAACGTCATACAAAACAAATAAGATTTCGAAAAAGTCAAAAGGGAAAATATACTAAAGAGGATAACTGAAGCTGAAATAGCTTTTTCTTCTTATATAGACCGTAGAAAAAAGTATATTTACAATCGAATAATGGTCGTAGAGAAGCGCCGTATGGACAATGCAGTTATCATATGCACAAACTTTATAGGAAATGGCTATATAGCAAAATAGCTATAGTAAAGATAAAAAAATCGTTTCACCTCACCTTCTCCCTTCAAATAATAATAATAATAATAATCATAATAATAATTTATTTATAACCCACTGCGCAAAGGAATGTGAGGATAGTGGAGTAAAAAAAGAGAAAACAAAATATAATCAGTATATACGGCCGCTTGTTTTTTTTTATATGATTTTTTGATGTAATTGACTCTCATTGCATTTCATCCTTTTATTTATTGAAACATATAAGGCTGTATATAGTATCCATAAGAAAGAAGAGATTATTACGGATTCAATTTTCTTTAAAAAAAATGATTTTAAGCATTGGTATCTAAGCAAAAATTTATTAAACCTTCTTTAGAAACACAGTATTATTGACAAATAGAGATAAAGAATAGTGTTAAAAAGCGAGATTGTTCCAAAGATTATTCTTTCGGTTGCGGAGGAATTTTGGTATCTATTAGAAAGACGTTCAAGACAAATATACAAATTTTTGGGCTGAGGAGAAATCTTAATTGGGTTTTATCGAGACTAAAATAAAAAGTAGTCTTTTCAAAAAATTTTTAAACACATTTAGAACTTAAAATGAGCAGCAATCAGCTTATTAGTTGCCCTCCAACTATAAATTACTATAGATAAAGAAATGAAGCATAGAGTAACAAAAATAACAAATAACTACGAAGACATACTTTAAAATGACCAGATATTTCCATAAGCGGTATTTGCCAACATCCAATTATATCCTATTATATCCAATTATATCCTATATCCAATTATATCACACATCGTTTCGGCAGCCATGGTGGGACTGGACACTGTATGGTTAGTAGTAAAAAGATGGACTAGTTGACTAGTTTACTAGTTGGTTATTTGTATTTCACTTACAACTAAATTGATTGTGTAAACTGACTAGCTCAGTTGCTTCATTATCTGTAAAGTTGAAAGGAACTAACTTAAATAGAGGTCACGATCAATGAAAATAAGTTACATGTTATGAACTTCGTGCAAGCCAAGTTATTTTAAAAAACACCTGCAAATGAAAGTAATTTTTTCTTAAAAGCTAGAGAAAAGTGGCGTGTAATTTTTTTTTAAGTTTTAACTGAAATACTTATCAATAAAACCCATGCAAAATATATATTGGTTGGAATTGGGCGTAAACAGTGTTATAGCATTTTGGAAGTTAAAAGGGCAGGGTAACACCACACTAATTCTAGGCACTGTAAATTAATAGCCGACAAAATATTGATGGTATTCGTGTTGTGAGCAGTTTGGCTCGAGGTAGTTGTTGTAGCAATAGTTGTGGTAAGAGCATTTGGTAAGAATAGTCGATGTGGGGATGGCTCTGATCGTTTAGGTGAGAGTAGGTGTGCTAGACTGATTCTTGCTAGGAGTAGAGGTTGTAAGAATCATCATGGTAAAAATAGCAATAAATTAAAAAGCCACTTGAAGAGCAGTCCTGGTCAGGTATAATTTTATGAGCAATCGTGACTGAAGTAGTCGCGATGGGAGTGGTCGAATTGGAACAATTTTAAGTGAAAATTTTCGTGGCTGAAACCATTATAGTTGAAGGAGCCCTAATGATTATATATGCGGTGGAAGTTGCCGAGGTATGAATAGCATTAGTACGATTGGATGCATTATGAAAATGTGAAATCGTATTTAATAAAGTATATGTTCTCAATAAATTTTAATTTCCTCAGATTTTAACAAAAAAAAATTTTTAGTTTTTGAATTGTTTGAGATTATTCCCTCACGAAATCCCTCATAGATCGTGGATCTACAGATGTCTAATAAATCCATATGGGAGAAATCAAAAGGGAGAGGGCTCAGAACCAATGGCTTTAAGGGTCTTATGATCTGCAGTGGTGAGATATCTATGCTCAGGATATTTGGAAAAAGGGATTCAGGTTGTGATCTTGACCAAAGGACTCTTAGATCTGCATATATTCAGGCAAAAAAAAAAAAAAAAAAAAAAAAAAAAAAAAAAATACTACGACCCAAACAGGTATAAAAATGAAAATTTTTGATGTTAAGTTTATGGGTGAAATAATGTGTTTTAACGCCTATATTAATTTGAATTGTACAGTAAATGAAACCTTTCAAAAATATCTTTGTTTTAGATCAAGAATTTTGGTACAAAGATGCTCAAAGTACAATTTTGCAAAGACTTACTCAACTACCTAGATTTTCAAAGGCAAAAAATGCAATCATTTTTGTGGCAGATGGCCTAGGTATGACAGGAGTAACAGCAGCAAGGATACTAAAAGGGCAAAAAAAAGGTCTACAGGGTGAAGATGCTCAACTTACTTTCGAAAGATTTCCTGATTTGGCGTTACTAAAGGTAACCAATTTAATTAAAATGATCTGAATGCAGAATTTTATATAACATACTTCGAGGATTAAGTCTAACCATGCAACTAGATCTTTACGCAGTTATTTAAAACAGTTTTTTTTTCATCTTTTGAGCCTTTACTTTAAGCAACTCCATCGAAAAACAGTCCTACCAAAATAAACATATAAAATGATATATAGGACCAAAATAACATTTTGAAAGAACTCCTTAATAGGTGTTTCTTTTTGGATGATCAAAAAAAGTTGTATTTTTCCTTGTTTGTTTTGCCTGCTTGACAAAAGGGAGAAAAGGCTCCTCAGAAAGAAGGCAGTGGAACTAGTTTTGGAAGATTATCATTGACAATATGTGGAACCTTACTTTTAAAAGCAGTATATCCTCTTTTATGGTGTTGCAGCATGTCCCAGTAATTTGGTTCTGGTTCCATGAAGCATTCTAAATTTACGTTTTAGCAAGTGAGAAGCCGTATCAGGCTGCAATGGTTACGCAGAACTTATTTAGAAAGATCATCAAGATAATCGACTGGGCACATTTTGTTCAGCTTTTTAGAGAGAAGGATTTGATCGTGTTGTGTCCTCCAGGAAAAATCGGTTGAGACATAAATTACCATGATACCAACTTAATAAGCTTTGTGACGAATTTGCTCTTAATACGTCCGGCACTAAATTATACTGACATGCCAAATTAGGTATTAACGTTTCATTTCGACATAAGAAAGTCATCAAGGGGGTTTCACTCTTTCTGATATTCTTTTTTTCAAAGTTAGTATATTCAAGGCATTAGTAATACTAATATTTTCTGTTTCCCGAATAGATTTGAATAAACAAACAAATGAAAGATAGCAATGGTTCCAAAAGAGGGAAGACAGTGGCTAAGAAAAAGAAAGAATAATAAAAAAGAGAAAAATTAAAAGAAAGAACAAGAAAGAAAATATTAAAATACACAGAAAAAAGGATGCCCTAGGGTATCATTTAGAGAGGATAAAAAAGCCAATGAAGTTGTTCAAAAGATAACAATAAGGCGAATGCATTGGTAATTTTAAATTCTTAAAATTATGCACTTCAAGATTTCTTTAATTCAAAAAAATTAACAAAAACCTGTTACTAAGCTTAATCTCCAAAGATTTTTTTAGAAGTATCTTAGAGCCATCTTTTCAAATCCGCAAACACACAACCTTAAATTAATGTGATGATGAAGAAGATGTGAGACACAACAGCATAAAAATTGAATCGACCCTAAATTAAAAAAAAATTTCAACTTTGTTGACTACTTTCAACTTTATCCATTTTTGTTTCATCAAATTCACGATTATTAATGTTCTTATTACTGTTATAAGCGGACTTACAAAATTCAGTGAAAGCTAAGGACTTAAATATGTACTACCTCCACGTCCACCCCCAGGTATCCCCTCATGTGTGGTAATCTAAAATAGTGCTTGTGCATCTCTTTTTTTTTTTTACATTTTGTACAAAGTAAGAAAAATAATAAACCAAACTTTCAGAAGAGTAAACCACTCTAAGGGTGGCAAACCTCTTTTGACGACAATTTTACACACAATTTATCAAGCGGCAAAATCGGGTTCAAGCCTCTGTAATGCGGTACGGGACCATATTGGAAGACTCGGGAAAAACTTTACGCAAGAAAAAATAACTTACTAATCTACTTTTTATCACTTTCACTCATAATAACTGTGAACAAAGCTAAGCACAAACTATGGGGAAGAACAACGGCATTATACATTTTACCAAGGAGCTTCTTTGTCATATTCATTTTCTTTTCAGTTCCCGCAGCCAATAACTTCGTTGAAGATATTGAATCTCATACAGGAAGTCCTAGATTAATAGGCTCTTGACATGTGGAACCGGATGCACCAAAGAGATCCACTGAAGTCCAACTCAGCTGCGACGGGGCAATTAAACGGAAAAACTTGGCATTTCCCAGTGTTCACATTCAAACCAATTTTTCTAAATTTACTCGCAATTACACTAAAACTCTCCTCTAGACCAAACATTGACCAATTCAAGCTTAGCAAGTCATCTGCATAAAATATCACTGCCGTGCTAATCGCTTTTACAACACACGAAATCGGTATGCTATCCTGAGTTGACAGAGCAGCATTATTATACACTGCCGGTGACGTGATTGCACCTTGTTTAATGCCTACACAAAGGGATACTAACTGGAACGATTGAGCCCTCAATTCTTAGGTGCACATTTAGGTGGCGACCCATATAAAACAGTGGACCGACAAGATCAATTGCAACTCCACGCCTGACCAGCTGCAACATAGCCTGTGAATGACTGAATTAGCCGGATGCATTACAAATATCATACACACTAGCTACCAAAATTTATGTTATCCCAATTGAATCTACCAATACTGAGCACACGGATCTCAGTGCCTTGGAGTGCCAAAGCTATCGGTGAAAACCGAAATAGAAAGGAGGTATAATAAAAGTCCTCTGAACATTATGAATAATCAACAACTCAAAAATTTTTAGATAATACGCTCGACATGTGATACGACTATACAAACTAAAGCTAGAAGTGTATTTACCATTTTCAATAATGTAACTACCCCAAAACAAAGATTTTGAGGCAATACCCCTGAATAAAATATCAAATAAATATCACAGCTAAATATTCGCATAACAAGACCCTACCCATTTCCAAATGTTACGCACAAAGTCAATCGTATCCAGACGATGATTTTTTTTTTCAGTTTTCTTACTAAATCTTTAATCATATCAGACGTGAAAACAAGTGAAAACAACCCGTTCCTTTCTAGGCCTTGTCTGTAAGATACTTTGTTCTGTTTATCAAATTAAACTTAAGTATTACTATCAGGACACTTTAAATGCTCAGAAAAAAGACTGGTTCACTGACATACGTGAGCAACTTCTGATGTTGGGACACATAAAGGATTAGGATGTAGCGTTAATATCAGATTAAAATTTTCAGCTATTTCGTTAGCACAATTAATGTTTACCTCTGTCAATTGTCTGTTTAATTCACGGTTGAGTTTGTGCCTGCAAAATATACGGACCAAATTCAAAGAGCGAGATTTCAGCCTAACAAATTTGTTCGAGGCTCTCAGCCGAATGATCGAGTCAGAGCACGCTTTTTGAAGCAGAGAGTTTGAAGACCAACCACATTTTTACGTTTTTACTCTAACTATCTTAACAGGAACTGCCACGGACAGCATCCATACGGAAAACACCTTAAAGTTCGAATGGATGCCCTCGTACCCCAGCTTAGGGGGATTTGTTAGAGCACAATGTTATACGGAGTCCGAAAAGAAATACACCTTAAGAGCTAGAACAGTCCCGCAGCGTTCTACTTTCTAGACAGTTCTTCGCTAAATTCATAAGCGAGGCTTTAAAATCATCGGGGACGCGTTTAATAATGCCCACATATTTTTTTGCCTACACCCTGACTGACATATTCATGTCACTGTTCTTCAGTGAACCTGCAATCTGTTCAGCTTTATTTGAGCAGGTTACTAGCACAACAAGGTTATTCAGATTTTAAAAAGGCTATTTAGCCTTCCAACAACTGATGATGCCTTGGCTATTCGGGATTTAAACTCTTTTGTGATCGAACCATCCCTCGACAGTGTGAATTCCAGGTGAATGAAGTCTTCAGACACATCTATTGAGTTGTCCTGGATACAGACTTTCTTTACAGTAAATCTTTACATGATAGGCTTGATGGCCATAACTTTGGCTTTTTCCCAGTTTATCCACAGACCAACTTTAAAAGCTTCTTTTGAAAGCACATATCGGTAACTTTTTCGATGGTTTCTGCAATTTAAGATTTAGCATCAGCAAAGTAAGTATCATTCAATTCACCATCTCTAAACTGGAGACCAAGTTGAAGGTGATTTGCCGTGTAAGTCATGATGTAGTCTAATCACGCAGTTGAAGAGATCGGAAGTGGTGGTGCAACCTAAATCGGGAGATCGGGAGTGGTGGTACTACCTAAATTAATAGAACTTGAACACCTGTCTTCACTGAGATTATGGGGTTGTGTTTTCCATTTACTTGGACGTAGCTCTGCATACCATCACGCAAATTTCTAAAAGTGAACTATATTTATGGGGTAGGCCTGTGAACACCGATCTATAGAGTTAAAGCCTACTTGGAAGTCGAGAAATGCAATGCACTTTTGCACATTTTGGTGAAAATTTTGCGTCACCTCTATATACTAGTGCATAGTGAAGATTTGCTTTGTTTTTGACCTGTCGGGTACGAACTTAGCTGGCTGAGTCTTCTAATTCTATTCAGGAAGGCAGAGGATCTGTACAAAAGTATCATGACAAAAAGTTAACTTTCCTGAACGGCAAAATAATGGCAGGGTGCAAATCTTTCAGTATGCACTCCGTCGTCCTTACAATTGGGAAGATGAACTGGAGCCACATTGTCATTTATGGGTTTCCAATATGAAAATATTAACTTTTTAGTGTATCATTAACTTCTCGTAAGGATGACCACTTGCCTTTGGTGGTCATCATCTAAAATGTCTTTATGTCATCATCTAAAATGTCTTTATGTAAGCCTTTTGAAAGGATAAACTGACACATGTCTAGTTTACCTAGAAGCAGCATTGTGTCTAACAACCTCTACTAGTTAACCTAACTTAACCTAGCCTAACTAAACCTAAAATAACCTACCCCGAGGTTCAATCTTAACCTAACTTAGCCTATCCTAGCCTTAGCTATCTCAAGATCCTGAAGATCCAGACAGAAATATCTATACATTCTCTTGTTTTGTATATTTTTGTACTAAATCTACTGGTTTCTATTTAAGAGGTGATTTCTTAAAGCAAAGTTGAAGCTCTTCCTCAAAAGTCAAGAATTTTTTTAAACAGGGTGGTATGTCGAACCGTTCAAAGCAATCACTTAAACTGACATGACACTTATTATTTACGATAACATGCCGGCATATTGATTTCAGAGAATCATTTTCATTAAAAGCAAGGTTGCATACTCTAGAATATAACTTCATTGTAGCTTCTTCATCTGTAGTGCATTTTTTTATTTGATCCTCTAACAATGCTCGATACTCATCTTTTTTATTGGAGTGATGAGTTGATTTTTTTTCTAAAAGATATTCAGCTACAGCAAAGTTTTTCTCAGACAAAGCTATAGCTAAAGGCGTCAACCCATCTTCATCTAAAGCATTTACAGTTGCACCTCTTGAAAGAAGTAACTTAACAATTTCCATTTTATCTTCTGTTTTTGATGGGACTAGTCCCCAATATCTTTTCACAGCACAGTTTTTTTTCACAGCACAATGTAAGGGAGTACGCCTTTTAACATCTAAAGCATTTATAAGTGCACCCTTTGAAACAAGGAAACGACACATCTCGAGTCTACCTTGTCCAGCAGCAAAGTGTAAGGGTGTTCCTCCGCTATCCCTCTCATTGCAAGTCTTGAGGTTGATGTCTGCACTCTTTTCTAAAAGATAGTTAACTGCAGATATTTTTCCGTTTTCTACGGCCCAATGTAAAGGAGTGAACTTAATATTGTCTAAGGCGTTTATATGTGCACCCTCAGAAACAAGTAACACACAAATATGTAGGTTGTCATTCATGGCAGCATAGTGTAATGGTGTAAACCCTATGCAATCTGAAGCATGTATAGATGCACCTTTTGAAAGCAGCAATTCTACGATTTTTACATTATCTCGTCGTAGCCAGGGGTTATACGCAGCCCAAATTAATGGAGTACGCCGTTTATTGTCTAAAGCGTCTACATGTGCACCTTTTGAAAGCAGCAACTCTACAATTTCTACTATATTTCGTGAAGCCCCGGGTGTTTTCAAAGCCAAGTGTAATGGAGTACTCCTTTCATCGTCTAAAGCGTCTACATGTGCACCTTTTGAAAGCAGAAACTGACACACGTCTAGATTAAATTTTTCAACAGCAAAATGTAAGGGTGTATATTTACATTCATACCTAATGAAACGATACTTCAAATTGATATTTGCTCCCTTTTCTAAAAGATAACTAGCTATGGATACAAGCCCACGTCCACGTAAGGCCAAATGTAAAGGAGTCATCCTTGTATAATCATCTGAAATGTCTATTTGTGCACCCTTTGAAACTAGTAGCTGACAACAATCTAGTTTGTTATCAATTACAGCATAATGTAACGGTGCACACCGAAGATTGTCTAAAATATCAGTAGACGCACCTCTTGAAAGAAGTAACTTGACAGTTTCTAGTTTGTCTCCTGCTTTTATTTTCTTAAGATTTTCTCTCACAGCCAAGTGCAAAGGAGTCCGCCCTTCAAAATCTAAAGCATCTATAAGTGCACCCTTTGAAACAAGTAACCGACACATGTCAAACTTACCTTTTGAAGCAGCAAAGTGTAAGGGTGTTCTTCCGCTATCCCTCTCATTGCAAGTCTTCAGGTTGATGTTTGCACCCTTTTCTATAAGATATGTAGCTAAAGGTATTTGCCCTTCTTTTGCGGCCCAATGTAAAGATGTAAAAGTAAAACAACTCTTCAAGTATCTGAAGTTCTTTGAATAAAGTAACTGAAAAATATCTAGATTGCTCCGTTTAGCAGCATAATGTAGCGGTGTAAGCCCATACTTGTCTAAAATAGCATCAGATGCACCTCTTGAAAGAAATAACTTGACAATTTTTTGTTTTTCTTCTCCTTTTTTTCTAGTTTCAAAAATTTTCTCTTCTTTCACGGCCAAGTGTAAAGGAGTAAAACTTTTATTATCAAAATCATGTATAAATGCACCCTTTGAAAGAAGTAACTGACACATGCCGAGATTACCTTGTGCAGCAGCAAAGTGTAAAGGTGTTTGTCCACAATCTTCCAAATTTTTTGATTCTAAATGAAGGTTTGCTCCCTTTTTTAAAAGATATTTAGCAACGGATATTTGCCCCTTTTTTGTGGCCCAATGTAAAGGAGTATAACTTTTATTGTCCAATGTGTCAATGTCTGCACCTTTTGAAAGAAGTAACTGGCACATGTCTAGTTTACCCTCTGCAGCAGCTTCGTGTAAAGGTGCTCGTCCACAACTTTTTTTTGAAGATTCAATTTCACAACTACATTTGCCCAATAATCGTACTGAAATACATTTAGCCTTGACAGGTACAAACGCGCTTGAATTTTGAAAACTCAAATTACATATTTTTCTTTTTTTTTTATTTACAGCTTTGCTACCTGGGTTTTTCATTACTTCAAAATCCCTTTTTCTTGATGGTTCACTTTTTCTTGAAAGTTTAATTTTATAATTGCATTTGTCCGATTTGTCAGGCAATTCGGCGAAACTACATTCTGTCTTGATAGTCAATGACCTACTGACATTTTTAAAGTTCAAATCACTTGTTTTTTCTATTCTGACATTTTCAAAGTTCAAGTCACTTGTTTTTCTTTGTTTTGGATTCTCAGCCTTGGTGGTTTGGTCACTCATCTCTTTAAAAGGTCTTTTTCTAGACACTTCAAGCTTAGAAACGCTTACACTTGGTTTATCACGTAATTGGGTGGAAATAATTTCTGCATTGTTATGACTACTAGACCCGCTTGAATTTGGCAAGCTCAAATCATGATTTTTTCTTTGTTTTGAAATTGCAGCCTTGTAACTTACGTCACTTGTTTGTTCAAAACGCTTTCCTGGCCCTTTAATTTTAGAAATGTATGCACCTTGTTCCTCATGTAATCCGGTAGAAATACATGCAGCCATAGATACCCTCGAATTTTCAGAGTCCTTGTCTCGAGTTTTCTTTTTTCTCAAATTTACAGCCTTTCTGAGACTGTGGCTAATCTTTTTTTCTAAATGACTTTTTCTTGACTTTAATCTGGTGGAAATACTTTCTGCCTCGACAGGTATGGACGTGCTTGTATCTCCAAAACTTCTGTTCCAAGTTTTCATTTGTTTTGCATCTACAGTCATGCTGGAATTTGGCTCACTTATTCCCACAGTAGCGGAGTTTACAACCTTAGAAACACAGTTATCCATAGATGATTCTAGGTTATGATCGTGACTTTTGTCAAACCTTTTGTAATTTTCTCTCATTGCTTACTATTTCTAAACTGACAAACAATTTTCAAAAGCAAATTTATTTATAGAGTCGGTGACGTATGTATCCATACTAGGCGTTAATGACGTAAATTATCTTTGTCATGTCCTCTCGAAAGATGGTTATGATGTCATGTCAGTGCGACAATACCATACATTACAATACATTACAATACCATAATCAACATGGTCATGTGTCTTACCAAAGTGTGAATACCATCTTTATGTATGGAAAATTTATTAACCAAATACTGCAATGTTATAACTAGACTGTTAAACTTACAAAGTTGCAGCAGTCTGTAGCCTTTAGAGTTTCCTTCCCGTATACCAAGTTTACCCAGCTGAGCATATCATCTATCACTTTTGATACTGACTTGCGCGTTAAGATTAAGCCTGGGCACTGTTCTGTTTTTCTGAAGAAAGAAAAAAAAATTAAAAAGGACTCAAATGAAACAAAACAGGTCAACAAATAACTTAATAGCCTTAATAACCATAATAACTTTAATAGCCTTAATAACTTAAAAATTGGGCTCTGTTGCCCAGGCACACTGCCTTCGCATGAAATAATCAGCAATCACTAATATCTTTTTGCTCGAAACACTAGTAGTAGGATACGCTAAGATGCTTTAGAGATGTTTCTAGCAGCTCCAGAAAGATCTTTTCATTTTGAGTCCAGAAAATATCCTAGCTAAAAATTTTCAAAAGAAAAAATAATGATTTAAGGGTGGTTTGCATACTTTTACGGTGATTCGTATTAGAAAATACTGTTCTAAACCCTCCACCGAATATATCCTTAAGTAATGAAGTAAAATGACATATTTCAAATTCTTAATTTAAAAGAAACCAAGACTCTGCTACTTAATACTTTCTTTAAACATTCTGTTATCTTAAATAGGTTATCAAAGAAATACAAACATAAGGAAAAATACACTTTTTGATAACTTATTTCGAAAATTACAGAATTTCAGGTCTCTCAAAATTCACTCATTTTGCAAACGCTCTACGTCTAGGATTTCTATATCATTAGTAAAATCTAAGTCTAGGAGAATTTTACTTCCCCATTTGATTCCGTGTACTTTTACATCCTTGCTTTGTTCCTTAGGACAGTCAAAGAAGATAATCCATGTAACTGGGGAAAGAACGAAATACTGCTCAAATCCTAATTTAATACAAAACCAGCTACTAACTACTAATCTCAGTTCTTACCTTAACCGCAGCAATGTTATTCTTGTACATAGCACTATTCAGTTTAATGTATTTATCTGATATGCCATACAAGGACTTGGCCTTTCCTGAAGCTGTTCTATCAGCTGAATTAAATGCTTACTCATAAGTAGTTGGGCCATAACAAATTCTAGCAGAGAGATAAGGGAATCGATCAAGACATTGGTATCGATTGTGTACACTTGGGTGTTACGTAATGCTTCATGGAGTATTTTTTCTTTGCTTGTTACGTGATTGTTTACTTATGCAATTGTTTTTTTCAAGATTTCTTTGATTTTTACGTAAAAGTTAATTGTGTAAAAGCCTAAGGGCGTTGGAAAAAACTCTCAGGGCAAGGTGTCAGTCAAGTTGGAATACCCCTGTTGGTAAAAAAATGATTTTAGTCCAATGTTTACTTACGTAGATGACGTGATTTTGGGTGACTTTTTTTGTTCTGGAGACCTATATAATCCAGTAAAATCAGGTTATAAAGGTCAATGACACTTGTTTTAATAGAGTTTACGGTCCGCTTACCTCAGTAATGGAAAAGAGTTCAGAGTGTCAATATTGTTGATACTGATTATTGTTCTTAGCACATTTCTAAGCAATCGATGCTTTTAATCTATTGGAAGTTGAAGGTACTAGCATTGGTGAAATGAAACCTAGAGTACCTAATGTTTGTGAGATATGTGATATCATTGGGCAAATTCAAGCTGGAATATCAGTTATTTACCGATCCCACTTATTATGCAGTATTTGTCTCTATTATTTCAGGCTTGTATTTTTCAGCATTATATACCAGCTGCTCTGTCGGTGTGCCTAATGATAATACATGCGGTGGAAGTTGCCGAGGTATTTTTTTTTTTTTTGTTCTGGAGACCTTTATAATCCAGTGAAATCAGGTTATAAAGGCCAATGACACATGTTTTAATAGAGTTTAGGGTTCACTTACCTCAGTATTGGAAAAGAGTTCAGAGTGTCAATATTGTTGATGCTGATTGTTGTTCTTAGCATATTTCTTAGAATGGATGCTTTTAATCTATTGAAAGTTGAAGGTACTAGCATTGGTGAAATGAAACCTAGAGTACCTAATGTTTGTGAGATATGTGATATCATTGGGCAAATTCAAGCTGGAATATCAGTTATTTACCGATCCCACTTATTATGCAGTATTTGTCTCTATTATTTCAGGCTTGTATTTCTCAGCATTATATACCAGCTGCTCTGTCGAAAGGTCTTGTTACCTGCGTCTTAAAGAAGGCTAAAAAACCAAAGGTGTGTGAATCGTACAGACCAAATACTGTTTGATCCACAATTGGTAAGCTTTTTGAAAAGCTGGTCTTTCAAGAAACAACACAAAGTGTAACCATGGAGACAACCAATTTGGAGTTTGCGAAGGTTTGGGTGTGTAAAACGCATACGCAACTTTTTTGGCTATTTTAAACCGCTATAGAATGCTGACAAAAAACCTGTATGTGTGTGCATTCGACATTTCAAAGGCATACGATTCCATTATCCATTCACAGGCTATTTTTCTATATTGAAAAGTGGAATAAACCCTTTTTTCTGCCATCTCTTATGGAATTGGTATTGTAATGCGTCCACACGGTTGCAATTAGATAGTCGGCTGAGTAAATCCGTCACTGTTTGGAAAGGTGTGAAACAAGGCTCTGTGCTTAGTCCAGCTCTTTTCCACAATCCCATCAGGACCGGTGCTTAAAATATTCCTCCGTCTCTAATTGAGCCCTCTTTTGATGTCAGCCATCTCTGTTACGCAGACGATAACCTTCTATTATCAGATGATCTCCAGGTTCTCCAAAATAAAATTTGTACAGTTTGCTCTGGTTTCAATGAGATTGGTCGTCGAGTCGCCCGTCTCAAACTAAGGTTCTCGTCTACGGTTCGTCTCAACAGCATTCTGATATCAACAATGTTGGCCCAGAAAATGTTTCTGCATCGTCCTTTCTGAATTATTTATGTCTCCGTTGGGATGAAATGTTAAAAATACTAAAACATTCGTTATCTCGGCGTTGAAAGAAAAGCTTAGAAAATCGTATTGGCTGCTTGCTCGAGTTAAAGACCAGTTTCACACAATAACCCCAATTAGACGTTACAGCACTTTTTTTGAACCTCATGTCTTCTTCTTGATCCCTTTGTTGAGTTTTTCAAAATATCTGAGGGGAAGAAAATTAGATCTTTATTCTTTCATTTTTGTAAATATCTTCTGCAATTGCCGCTCTGGACGCGCAACCGATACATTTCGAGTAGATATGGCGTTTTCAATACTTCTTCAAAAATGGGCCAGCTTATGGATAGGTTCTACAACCGTCGAGACAATATTGTCGAATTTCCACTTAATTGTTTAGCTTAATTGTGTTGCGAAAGCAGCTGAGATGTTCTTTGTTTTTTTTGTGAGTTTTTTCTTGTTTACTGTTTCCATTTTATTTTTATTTATTTTTGTACTCCTCAAGTGAATTTCATGCTGTAAAGAGGGTTTAAATAAATTATTCGTTATTATTCGTTTTTCCCCCAGCCATTTCTTATGGTAGGAGTGGCATTAGAAATTTTGGAGGGACCTTATTCAAATAGAAATGTTTAGTGAGTTTTTTTTAAGAGTCCCTCCTCAACTTGAAGCTGTAGAACATGTTATTCTAAGCAATTCACGCCACTATGGCAATATGTAGCTACCCATTGTACCCCTCTGTTACATATTATCATTTCTAATATATTTTTACCAGAAATTTTCGTGATCAAAATATGATATAAATCCATTGGTCTATATTTTTACCCAACCCTCCGTTATACATCATCTCAATTCATGTCACTCTGCCAAACTATGACTGGCCCTCTTGTATCTTCTGGTGGCCTTTATTGTTTCAAAGAAATTTTTCAGATATTTTCCTGCTAAAATCATGCATTACTTCCATTGGTCAATGTGTTTGAAGACAATTTCTCATTTTTATTTCGAACGCAGATAGCCTCTCTCCATTCATTTTGCTAAAATAAAAAAAAACAAGTTGTTTTAAATGAAAGTAAGGAGCAACATTAAAACTTAAAACGTAAAGAAATTACTCTGTATATGAAAGGGGCTTTTTCTCCTCAACGGCCCGCTCTTTACGTTAAAGTTTGACTATTTCTCTTAACTCTATTTTTAAAACAGTAAGAAACTTTAGCGTAAAGAGCGGGCCGTTGAGGAGAAAAAGCCCCTTTCATATACGGAGTAATTTCTGTTCGTTGTAAGTTTTAATGTTGCTCCTTACTTTCATTTAAAAAAAATTGTTTTTTTATTTAATTTCTGGACACATAAATAATTAAAACGAAATTTGCATATTAATTAATTGCAATTAATCGGAATATTTTAAGAAAAAGGAGCGAGGGAGGAGGCCTAGTTGTACTCCAATTTTTTGATTACTTAGAAAAACAACTAGAATTTTTAATTTTTACAAACGTTTTCATTGGTAAAAAATATACGTAACTTACGAATTAATTTACGTAACGAACTTCTATATTCGTATGTTTTTATTGCGTGTATAAGGTGGCTCAACCCTCGTCGATACCTCGCTCTTTACCCTAAAGCTTAAATTTTGTCCCAATTCCTTAAGAATGACCTCTGAATCCCAAAGCCCGTAAAATAAATAGTTGAAATTACTAAAAATACTTTAGCGTAAAGAGTGAGGTATAAAGAGGAGGAAAATCCCTCATATGTGTAAGAGTTTTTGTTCGTTTTAAGTTTTAATGCGGCTCAAAAACTTTTATATTTATTTTTTCATTGTTTTTTTTCAAATAATGCTAGAAAATCATGCGCCCCTTCATTAAAATTCTCTTCCTCCATTACAAGTTTCTCCATGGAAATATCCTCCCACGTAAACCCCCCTCAAATTTCCCTCTAAAAAAATCCCCCTGAAAACGTCTGTACACTTCCCAGTAAACATTACTACATGTAAACACAGGTCGAAGTTTGTAACTTGCAGCCCCTTCCACGGGGACTGCGGGGGAGTAAGTCGTCCCTAAAGACATAGTTATTAGGTTTTTTGACTATGGTGAATAAAATGGCTATCTCAGAATTTTGATCCGGTGACTTTTGAGAAAAAATAAGCGTGGGAGGGGGCCTATATGCCCTCCAATTTTTCCGATCACTTTAAAATTGCACCAGAACTTTTAATTTCCGTTAAAATGAGCCCGCTCCTGACGTTCTTGGACGACTCAGTCGATACGATCACCCCTGGGGAAAAAAAAACAAAACAAAAAAAATACAAAACAAAAAAAACAAACAAAAAAACAAAAAAACACGCATCCGTGATCTGATTTTAGTAGATAGGAACTTGAAACTTCTACAGTAAGGTTCTCTGATACGCTTAATCTGATGATGGGATTTTTGTTAAGATTGTATGACTTTTAGGGGGTGTTTCCCCCTATTTTCTGAAATGAGACAAATTTTCTCAGGCTCGTAACTTTTGATGGGTATAACTGATCTTTATGAAACTTATATTTTTAAAATCAGCATTAAAGTGCGATTCATTTGATGTAACTATTGGTGTCAAAATTCCATTTTTTTGAGTTTCGGTTATTATTGAGCCGGGTCGCTCCTTACTACAGTTCGTTACCACGAACTGTTTGATAATCACTGGAACTCAAAGAAAGGACACATAATAAAATTGTATACATGGAGAAAGTGCATATAATAAGATTTTTGTACCTCAGTTTCAAATTGTTATCTCTGAAGTTTTGGGTGAATTCACAAAGAAGCAATTAGGTTTATTTTTAATAAATAAACGAAACCAAGACTTTGTCCAAAAAATCGCCATGACTATGACCAGAAAAATAGCGAAAGCCCAAATTATTCACCACATGTGCCAAGAAGGAGTTTTACTTGGGGTTGTCCCACAGGGCGCTACGCTATAATAGCGCTATGCCCAATCATAACCCAGAACGCCAGAGCATCCGACAAAATCAAAAATTTTTCCACATATTAAATTTATTGGCAAAAATATAGGAAAAGTGATCAAGGGGGCCAGATATGGGTAATTTTTTTGGTCTGATCAATTTTAAACACAGTGATAATTCATTTTGACACGAGGAACCGTAGTTTTTTTGGAAAGAATATATTTATTTCAATCGAGCACATTTTTTTTGCGTGCCTCTATATTCCTGTCCCTCCCACTACTCCCCCTCCCTACTTTCTCTTTGCTTAGTTTTCTATGTTTCTTACTTTTTTCCTTTAGAATAACAAGTTTTGAACATATTTGGCAGATCTAAACTTTATTTTGTGAATAAAGCCTTAATTGTGATAAAAACAAATATAGAGGATAGAGTTTGGGCGAGATATATTGGAAAAAAACCTATCCTTGGAGAAAATTATCAAGACATTGTTTGTCTTATTAAGACAATTTCTTATTTTTATTTCGAACGCAGATAGCCTCTCTCCATTCATTTTGCTATAATTATTGGAACTCAAAGAAAGTACACATAATAAAATTGTACACATAAAGGAAGTAGACATAATAAAATTTTTTGTCCCTTAGTTTCAAATTGTTCTCTATGAAGTGTTGGGTTAATTCGCAAGGAAGCGCTTGGGTTTATTTTAAATAAATAAACGAAGCCAAGACTTTGTCCAAAAAATCACCATGACTATGACCAGTGAAATAGCGAAAACCCAACTTCTTCTCAACATGTGCCAAGAAGCAGTTTTACTTGGTGTTGTCTCACAAGGCGCTACACTATATTAACACCATGCCCCATCATAACCTAGAACGCCAGGGTATCCGACAAAATCAAGAATTTTTCCACATATTAAATTCTTGAAAAAATAGTAAAGTTTCCAAACGGTGCTACGCTATAATAACGCCATTCCCCATCATAACCCAGAATGCCAGGATATCCGTTAAAATCAAGAATGTTTCCGCATATTAAATTTTTGAAAAAATAGTAAAGTTTAAAAATCTGCCCTGAAAAATAAAAATTGCTCCTATGTTAATTAAAAGAAAAAAACTATTTTTTTTTTCAATGTCAGTAAATAAGTAATATTGAATCATAAGACAAGAAGACATTATTCAATGTTTGAACAGTCACTCTAAATCCAACGAAAGAATGGGAGTTCAGAAACACAAAATTTGAAGGAGAGCAAAAACACTCAAATGATGTCTTTCGGTTTGATGCCATTATAAACCTTTGATTGAGTTTTAACAGTTTATTGCTCTATTTAACGAAGTTATAATGATAGACTGTATATATATATATATATATATATATATATATATATATATATATATATATATATATATATATATATATTCTATATATATAAAAATAAGTTGTCTGTCTGTCTGTGTGTCAGGTGACGTTATGCTTCTGTGTCGGCTGACGTCATGAAATTAGTTGTCGTCATTTTTGCTATGACGGTGACGTCATTAATGGTATTTAAGACATGCGTTCACGGAAAAATGTTTAATTGTAAAATGACTGAAGAACCTACAATGGCAACAGCCGAGGAAGCTGCTCAAAGAGTCTATGCCAAAAAACTTGCTGCTGATAGAGAAAGTAAGAAAAGAAAGTGTGCCGAGGAATCACAAGAACAGCAAGAAAACAGGCTTGCAGCTGATAGAGAAAGTAAGAAAAAAAGCGTGCCGAGGAATCACAAGAACAGCAAGAAAACAGACTTGCGGCTAAAGAACGCATAACCGCGCAGTTAGATGAAAATCCACCTGGAAAGCGAGAGTCAAAACATATCAAAACTGAAAATGATAGCGATGATGATTGGGTTTGGGATTTTGACTTGGATAAGGTCATCAATGCCTACCAGATTTAAGTTAAAAAACAAAGGTTCGGCGATATGTACTTCATAGTGACGCTGAAAAATAAAGAAGAAAAAAAAAACTGAAAAAATGTAAAAAACTAAAAAAACTAAAAAGAAAAAACACTCAAAGAATAAATTACAGACCGGGACACAAATGACGACCGACAGAGAGGGAATATAAACGACGACCAGGAACCTCAAAGAAAAATTACAGACTGGGACACCCGGACACAAATCACGACCGGGAATATAAATGACGACCGGGACGCAGGGAAACAACTACAACGGGGACGCCGGGGGCACAGGCGGGATATATTTTTGACGGCTGAGACACAGGGATTGTTTGAATAGAAATTACAGACCGGGACACAAATGACAACCGGGACACTGGGACACAGGGAATATAAATGACGACCGGGACACTCAAAGAGAAAATACAAACTGGGACACTAGGACACAAATGACGACGTTAAAAATACGTAGTTTACGTAGTTAAAAATATATATTTATATATATCTCTATTCACAGGTGGGACACAGCTACAATGGCGTGTAACTAATATGGCGCGTAACGACTTACGCGCGCGGGGGGGCTTGGGGGGGGGGGCGCGAAGCGCCCCACCAACTAGGTGTTGGGGTGGCGCGAAGCGAGTTGTGTGCATGCATGTTTGTTTGTTTGTAAAAAGAGCGTTTGCATATGACGTCATTATTAGTACATAAGGCTTTGTATATGCACAGACATATAAATATAAATGCTATTTATATGCACAGACAATGGGACAGCGAAGAATGTTGTATATTCGCATGTTTTACGTAGTTAAAAATATATATTTATATCTATCTCTATTCACAGGGGGGGACACAGGGACACAGCTACAATGGCGCGTAACTAATATGGCGCGTAACGACTTACGTGCGCGGGGGGGCTTGGGGGGGGCGTGAAGCGCCCCACCAACTAGGTGTTTGGGTGTCGCGAAGCGCCACCCCAACAGCTAGTATTATATATAATTGCTTACCAACTACTATATTATAATTTATATAATTTCTTACTACAATATTACACCTGCTTACCAAGACTTGCCCAAAATTTGACATTTGCTTGAAGGCGTGTGTTGATTTAACTAGCCTTGACTGACTGGCGTTGACACCATCAAATTGTTACTAAATTCTACAATTAATGATGGTGTTTATTTAGTTTGCGCCCAAATGTTATAGTTGATTCAAGAAAGAAAATATAGCAAGAAGAAGATGTTGAAAAGGATGTGCTAAATTTATGGTTTTGAAAAGGGAGTTGAAGGACTTTTGACTATTCAATATTCGAGAATGTCACTATTGCATAGTGTTATACACTGCCCAGTGCTGAATTTTTTCCAATCCAATCTTGTAAAAGCAGTTGACGGTGGGACCCTCAAGCATCAAGCCACAACATTCTTTGATCTAGCAGTGTCGAGAGCCACAAAGCAGTATCTCTATGAGAAATGTGCTCCCGGTTAGCTCAATATTAAAAGCCGCTCTGCTGATGCCGCTATTAACGAAAAACGTAAGAAATTCAAAGGTTGCGATAAGCGCAGTGTGCGAATTCGAGTCTCTGTCATCATTCCGCCGTTTAAAGTTTCTCTAGTCCCCGCTACCACGTATTCTGCCATTGTAGAGGATATACGCGTGATTAAGCGCTCGCTAGCCGTTTTAGCTGAAAGTATGGAATCCTGTAATATCCTTCCACTAAGATATCCGTATGATTCGAGTGCTGACGAAAGTGATCGTGTCATAGTTCCCAAAAACTTACCACCAGGTTGTGACAGCTCACTAAACCGGATAATCACTCTCAACACATTTGCTAAGAAAGTAACTGTATGTAAAGTTGTCCCTTCCAAAGACAAAAGAAGAGTGAACCTACATACCGCTGAAGCTGTCAAAGAATTCTGTGATGAAGCAGCTATATTATTCCAGCTTAGTACTCAAGCAAAATTTATTCCCAATGTATACCTTGGGCTTATCTGAAATCACCTTGCCAATCTAGATATTCAAGCTGTTTCTGACTGTAACCCCCGCAATACTTCCACAAATTGGATCGATGAGCCCACCAACTTGCTTTCAAGAGTCAGTTGAATCTGGAGAAGGCATTGAAAGCCTGCCTGATTGTCGAATTTGAATTCTATCCGTAATCATGAGTACAAACGAATGCCTCACCAATACTTCAGGTATCAGAGCCTTAACCACATTTCTAAAAGTTGCGATAAGTCAGAGAAATGCACGAGGTAAAGTGTTGCCAATTCTCGCTCTAAGGATGCGTCTTGTTCGAATAGCCCTAAATGTGCAAACTGTGGTAAAGACCACGTCACCTTCAGTTTCAAATGCTCTGTTTTCCAAAAAGTAATGAAGAACCAGAAATGCCGAGCCTAACTCGCTCTCTCGCCCAGCTATTTATTATTTCGTTAAATATTGATGGCACCTAGGATAATGATGCAGTAATTGATAATTTATTAAGGTAATATGACGCCATTTATATTCAAGAGCACCACTTGACAAAGGACAATCTAAATTTTCTCCAAAGATCAATCCTCGACGGAGTATTTCTTGTTGCAGCTAAGAAGACGAGAGGATCTTCTTAGATTCTCCCCGACATTTCCATGTCCGGGATCCTTTCCATCATATAGATAGTATTGAACTCCGTGCTAAGCGTTAATCAGTATCAGTAAAGTCTCACCTTGTGCCTCTTTTTTCTGAATAGCGTTTTAAGTGATTTCTATTGTCTATCTTTTTTCTTATATCTTAAGTACTCCACTTTTACTTTGTGTTTTTATAGTGTGTTTATAAATGAAAAAAGGAAAAGCAATCACTTTACAATGCCTGTTAGTTCACCCCCCCCCCCCTTATCAATTGGATAGGGAATATACCTGATATATTCAACACAAAATCATAGGTCCCATTTTCAGGATAAGATCTTCCGATTAAATTTTCTCTTTCTATTATCCAGCTATCTTTCTTGTTTGGGAGGAAAGAGGGAGGGGCTTTAGAACCATGCCAACCATCCTTCTTCACACTTCCTACGATTTCTTTTTTTTAATAATTCACCTATTTTAATTTTACTCTTAACCCCCTCCCCTGAAGTTTGTGGCCTCTATGGATTACTTGTATGTGTACGTGCCTGCTGCAGTAATTTTAAGTCAATTTTGGAAAATAACTTTCCATCTTAAGTAAAAAACGAGACTGACTGCAAAAGATACATATACATTCATTATAAAACTAACGAGGACAGAATCAAAAGGCTGGGATAGGCAAATTTTTAAATTATCTTGCTTTATTTCCCAGCTATTTTATTCACAGAATATTCAATCATCGCCAACATAAGAAAGCCAGAGAGAGAATGGGTATTTACTAGATTTCACAAACAAAACGACTTCCGGGTCTTATGGTACAGAACAGAGGATAATAGAAGGTTAGAGTAAGGCTGATTTGATCTCAAAAAAGCAGTTGCGGGGTCATTGTAAGGGCCAAAACTAAACTGCGGATACTCTGACACCCATTCAACTCATTATGCGCCCCAAGAAATTTATGCAAACCCACCTGACATGAAGACAAATCCTCAAGAAATGGATTTTAATCATAATTTTAATCATGTTGGAAACAATGCTTTTTGGTGTGTCAGTCCAAAGGACAAGAGACCCAGATCATGCAAATACCTGACTTGCTTAAATTAAGTACTGTCAACCCTTGAAGGTCATATATGAGCTTCTTTCTTTGTAATGGCCTTGTGCCTGCATCGCTGTCTTCGGCTATATGAAGTAGGTCCGAAAGGCCGCAAAACGCCTCTCGGTTGTTTTTCTATACAAATAACGAAAACTTAAAACTTATGAAGTTATTTTTCCGAACAAATAACGATTACTAAATAGTGCAGTCCAAGTACTTTGCTATAGTATTATCTTTTGTAATCTTCTGTGATGGCAAAGCCACTGAAAAATTTGAAAACGACCATGAAAACAGCAAAATTTTTCCAGAGTGTTTTTCCAATCAGATTTCAAATTTCCTGTTTTTCCAATTTTCAATCAGATATTAAAAAAACAAAAACAAAAGCAAGCTGTTTTCAACTGAAAGTAAGGAGCAACAGCAAGACTTAAAACGAACTGAAACTATTAGTTATATAAGGGGATTGCTCTTTCTTGAATTTCTCGCTTTTTATGCTAAAGATTTTGAGAACATTTAAAAAAGCCGTATTCTAACAAATATAATTATTCTAATAATATATTATTCTAATAAAACGGCCTGTGTGTTTCAGGAGTCGTTTTTTAAAGAATTGGGACAAAAAGTCAAACTTTAGCGTAAAGAGTGAGGTATTGAGGAGAGGACAGCTCCTCTGATCACCCCTGGGGGAAAAAAATAAAAAAAACAAACAAACGCGCATCCGTGATCTGTCTTCTGGCAAAAAAAACAAAATTCCACACTTTTGTAGATAGAAACTTAAAACTTCTATAAGAAGGTTCTCTTATATGCTGAATCTGATGGTGTGATTTTCGTTAAGATTGTATGACTTTTAGGGGGTGTTTCCCCCTATTTTCTAAAATGAGCCAAAATTTCTCAGGCTCGTAACTTTTGATGGGTAAGACTAATCTTGATGAAATTTGTATATTTAAAATTAGCATTAAAATGCAATTCTGTTGATGTAACTATTTGTATGAAAATTCCATTTTTTGTTTTCCATTTTTGAGATTTCGTTACTATTGAGCTGGGTCACTCCTTACTACAGTTTGTTACCACGAACTGTTTAATACTCTATTTCGAAAGAAGGGTATCATAGCCATTTTGAAATTAATGCTGAATATTAGCACCAGCGAACCAGTGTCATGACCTATGTCATAAGAACAGACAACGTAACTCAAAAAAGAGCAAAAAACACCAAATAAAAAAGGGAACATTTTGTTTCCTGCTAAAACAAAGCTTTAGCTTTATTTCCGAATGTTGGAAAATTTTGCGTATGTTGTGAATTTTTCAATTAGAAATGACTTTCAGACGCTAGGGAAGACTGCGGTGGTGGACTCAAGGTATCTCCTACTACAGGTAATCCCAAGGAAATACCGGATTGTACTACCCCATTTCTGACTTCCAAACTTTCTTCTATAAAATCCTGAAATAAGAAACAATACAACCCCATTGATGAACATTCTACAAATCATAAGCATCCTTCGGATAACCGACAATAAGAAATATTGCTTCATATTTGGCAACCCTAAGATAAATGCGAGCAATGCAAGTGGAACAGCCTGCGAGCGCATTGTGTCTTTTGATTTCAACAACACCCTCAAGATTTGTTTAAATCTTCGACTTAATACCCTTACTCGTTCCTGAGATAACGTATATGATCCCTTTTGATAACCTCTGTACACTTATGATTTACTTCAACGTCCTCCTTGATACTCCCTAAAAGTTCCAACCTAATACCTTTAACGTTTCCAGTACGCCGTTTTGACAATCTGGATGCAGATAGTGTCTTTTGATTAAGTTCAATAACCCCCTCAACACTTTCAGAACATTTCAAATTGATGCCAACAGCTCTTCCGACATATTGCAAAAGCGCCCACTCCCCTTTTCAATGTTTTCTATCTTACAATAGAAACGCCTTCGGCTATCTCTTAGTTGGGACCTAGTAAAGACATTATCGCTTATGCTCCTGCCTCTATTTTCTCTGATGGCTGTAGGTTACCTTCAGCTCCATAAGCTTGTATAATTTTTTTAATTCTAAGGTAATTCCTAAAATTCTATTGCAAATGATTTCCATATTCGATTAATTTTTTTTAAGTGGATCCGGTACCAAATTTAAATAAATAAATGCTTGGAAAATATCAGCAAAAAGATAAAAGGCATCGCATCGAAACGTAAAAGTTCGATCAGCTAACGAAAATGTAGCTTACCTTTGAAGATGTAGCTGTCCATGGGAATCAATAAATTATTAACATTTGAATTTTTACGGCCGCAGAGGGTTGTCGAGTTTAAATAATTAATTTTGCTAATTGATTTTCATTTTTGAATCTCAATGCCATACGTGACTTTAAGATTCTCAGTTTAAAAGCAAAAATCTTAGATGAGGCTGATTTTCATGTTTGACTAAATCTAAGAAAGGTAAAGGGGGCAAATAACTTTTATTGGTGATGTCCTTGGTACTCAGTTTTTTTCTTTCGAAGAAGCTGTCTCTGCTTAAAAAAAATTAAAAAAGGATTCCAAATCAGTAAACTTCGTTTTAAAATTAAAGATATATGCCACTGTAGTTTTCTTTGTCCAATTTTTCCTAGACAAGCCAGCATTGAAACGATTTTGAAGGGATAAAACAGGCTTTAAGAGTTATTACTTTTTTATATTAAACATTACACAGCTGGATAGAACTCAAAAGAAAATGTCTCCGTGGAAAGTAAAATCCAAAAACATAAAGAAAAGCACATTGTTTAGAGCCCTGGTAAGCTGACACTTTTTGGGTAGAGTTCTATAGAAAGACAAGCTATCAACGAGTCATCGCACGGCTTGAATAAAGTCAGTCCTGGAGAAATTCTTACCAATATTTTGGAAATAAGTTTGCCTTGCAAGTTTAATCACTCAAGGGATTAAAAAGAAGATATATTATCACATTCTTGATAATACACAGGAAGTGCTTGCGTACAAAGGGTGAGCTAGAAAGTCCTGAAAAATGAGTTTATATGACTCATTTGACAACTATGTTATTCAAGAAAAATAGAACTTTATCACTGAATATATTGTTTTTTCACGAATGAAAATCTTGAAACAACCTTGATTAGAGCATCATAACATGATTTAAAAAATTTGCTTTATTCTAAAAGGTTTCATTAAAAAGCTTCAAAATGCTTTTAATGTTGATTTTCAAAAGAGAAAGCACTTTTTCCCCTGAAATTCTATGCTAAATAATCGTATCCTGTGGTACATTAATATTTTTTTTGGAGGTAGCACAAAAAATGAAGTTTGAATTCGCAAATTCATTGTCACCTTTTTTCTTAAGTAAAATTTATCGACCTATCTATTTTATTCAATACCTTCATGCAACGATGTTATTTTTAATTGATGAAAAGAAACGAAAAAGAAGTTTTCAGAAAAAGTAAAGACAATATTAAACTTAAGATCAGCAGAAATAAATACCTATAATAATTCCAACTCAAAGCGACCAAAAATTACTCTTATTAAATAAACGAAACCCGAAACAAACCGGAAACCAAAGTGAAATATAGCAAACGAATATACAGCAAGTTCTAATGCGTAAATCTTAAAAAAAGTAAAAGTTAATTTAAATATCAAAATGAAGCTTGAATCAAACAAAAATCTTTTACTACTAAAGAATAAATGAAATCTAAAAATGAACAGAAATTAAATATAGAATCATAGCAAACAAACATACAACAGGCACTAATATAAACGAATAAGTAAATCTTAAAATGAGTAAAACTTAAATTGAATATGCAAATCAAGCTTAAAAAGAACAAAATTCACTATAAACAAGAGTTTGGCTACTGCCTCCTTCTCTTATTGTGAAAGTCTAAAGCCTACTGCGTCACTGGTGCCTTACTAAAAACGAGTTATATAACAAAATACAAATATTTTCTTTTGTACTTATGAAAACATTGAGAACAAAATGAAAATTACAGTGAAATAAAATCTTGAACTGATGAGCTTCCAAAAGTTATTTATCCCACATCCCGTTTTATTTTATTAGTTCTTCCCAAGACTCTTCAAGATACATTTAGTTTTTACTTCAACCAAGAGTTCGGCTACTGCTCCCTTCCCTAACTGTGAAAGTCTAAGACCAGAAAACTGAAAATAAAATGAAAATTACAGTGAAATGATATTTTGAGCTGATGGTCCTTCAGCATTTAGTATTATTACATATCAAATATTAGGTTTAATTTTACTAGTTCTTTCCAAGACTGTTCAAGACACACATAATTTTCAGTAAAGCGCCAATGACGTAGTTCGTGGTAACGAATTTGTAGTAACGAGCGACCCGGCTCAATAGTAACCAAAACTCTAAAAAATTGAATTTTGATATCAATAGCTACATCAAAAGAATTGCATTTTAATGCTGAATTCAAATATATAAGTTTCATCAAGATTAGTTTTACCCATCAAAAGTTACTAGCCCGAGAAAATTTGCCTCATTTTCGAAAATAGGGGCAGACACCCCCTAAAGGTCATATAACCTTAACGAAAATCACACCATTAGATTCAGCGTATTAGAGGACCTTATTGTAGAAGTTTCAAGCTCCTATCTATAAAATTATGGAATTTCGCATTTTTTGCCAGAATACAGATCACGAATGCGTGTTTATTTGTTTGTTTTGTTGTTTGTTTGTTTTTATTTTTTTACCCAGGGGTGATCGTATCTACCCAGTGGTCCTAGAGTCTTGCGAGAGGGCTCATTCTAACGGAGATGGAAAGTTCTAGTGTAGACCCCCTTCTCAGTACCTCGCTCTTTGCACTAAAGCTTAAATTTTGTCCCAATTTCTTAAGATTGACCCCTGAATCACAAAAGCCGTAGAATAAATAGTCGAAATTACTAAAAATACTTTAGCATAAAGAGCGGTATTAGGAGGAGATGAGCCCATCATATGCGTAATAATTTGTTAAGTTTTAATGCTTTTTTGGGGCGGAAAGGGGATGGGGGGCTGGTTGCCTTTTGATCCCTTTCGACTCTCAAAAAGAACTAAAAGTTTCAATTTCCAATCTAATGACTCCCATCAGAAGTTAGTACTACCAACCCTTCTACCGAAACCTTTGTATGGGCAACTTACATAAGCTACAGCCCATGCCCCGTGTGTTACTGGGGATTTTTCAATCCCCAAGTTACGGTTATTTGGATTTTGGAAGATTGAACAAAATGGATATTCAAAAATTCAGTCCGCATCCATTTGGGAGGAAAAGTGCAAGAAGGGGGGAGAAGGTTACTTTTCGATCAGTTTTGACCCTAGAAAAGGGCTAAAGAAATTGTAAGTTTCAATCAAATAAGCCTTTTCCAAAGCTTGTACAATAATCTCTTTTAGAAAACTTTATATGTTAATTATGGGTGGCTAGCATTATTTATAGCCCTTTCCTTGAGGGAGAGGGTGGGGGGGAGGGTATCCAACCCGTAATCATAGTCATTTGACCTTGTGACTGCTTTTCGTAGTCGAACACATGTTGAAACCCAGGTTCAGCTAAAAACAGCGAAGTCAAGATATAATCTTAAAGCAAGAGATTGGTTTAATCCAGAAACTAAAAAAGCAGAACACATCGTTCCCAGCAGAAAACAGAAACAAGGAGTGCTATGTTTGTGGAGGAGAATTTTCACCATCATACAAATGTCCTGCAAAAGAGAACTGTAAAACTAAAAAAAGAGAACTGTCCTGCAACAACTGTAAAAACTAATCATTTAGCTAGGATATGCAAAGTGCAAAGAAAGCAGTTAATACTGTCTACCAATCCCAACAGTCAAACCCTTCACAAAGTGAAAAACTTTTTCCTGATAAAGTAAATGCAGTTGCAGTAAGCAGACAGCCATTTACAAATAGAACTAAAAACAACCAACAACAGATTGAACTCCAAATTGATGCTGGGGATCAAGCTAATATCCTGCCCGAAAATATATTCATGAAACTACAAGTAATTCCAGACCGCGGCCCAAATCCTAACAAGCCTCAGCGGGCAGAGGATTTTAATCACAGGCACATGAAATCTGATACACTCCCACAACAATTAAAGTATAGATTCTGAGTGTTTCTTCATTGTCAAAGATGCTGGAGCTCCAATCCTAGGACTTAAAAAAAAATAAATAAAAACAATTGGATCTTGTCAAAGTCATTCTTGAAACAAAAGAAACAAATTTATCAGTTTTAAACCCTTTGAAGAGTTAAAAGATGAATTTTAAGGAATATGGAGGCTGGAAGGAGAGTTTGCAATAGCCCGGAAGGGGGGGTGCTGAACCAAAAGCAGTAATAGCTAGAAGAATTCCCACATCGCTCAAACAACGATTTTTTAGATTGAAAGCAAAGCATAAAATTTATAGAGGAAGCAACTCGTGCGACAGTTTGGGTCAATACAGTTTTCGTAGCATAAAAGGTGGAAAAGTCACTCAGGGTCTGCATTGACCCCGACGACCTGGATAAATCATTAAAGAGGCCACAGTACAATATGCCAAAGCCTTAAGAAGCCATTCTAAAGCACTCAGGTGCAAAGTATTTCACCAAACTAAAGGCTTGTCATGGCTATTGGTCTCTGGTAGTATCTGATATGTCATATGATTTGACAGCATTCAATGTGCTATTTGGGCGCTACTAGTTGAACAGAAAGTCATTTGGACTGGTCTCCGCCCAAGAGGAATTCCAATCCAGAATGGAGGATGCATTCTCAGGCCTCACTGTTTTTTTTTTGTCACTGTTGGTGATATAATCATTTCAGGCAAAACCCATGAAGGACATGATCGTAATATAGGAGTAGCGAATCAGAGAGCTAGGGAGAACCATATACGTTTGAAAAAATCCATGAGTATATTCAGCTGCATTGGCATACCATACTTTTGGTAAATCATCTCTGACAATAGAATATTTTCTGATTCGGAAAAAGTAAACACGTTACCTTTACACCACCAAAAACTCCCTTGGCAAGTCATTGTCATTTTTTGATTCAGAAATCAATAAAGTTGGAAAAGCATTTAGATGCCCCAAAGTCTGGTCTGGGAGCATATCTTCTCCAAAATGGAAACACTATTGCCTATGCTTCGAGGCCACTGAATGTAATGGATTGTTCTAATACAGTCATGAGACTACTACCTATTAGTCGCCAGATGTTACTCTAAATAAGAAACGACACAACGAATAACCAGTGACTTTGTATGCTATTGCAGAACATTCAAAACGGTTGGCAGGAGAGTCGAGACCAAGTCCTTTCGAAATCAGTTTTTGGCATGTCCATCATGAGCTTTCTGTTTTTCATTCAGTCATCATCAAAGATGATCGACTGCTCACACCCACTAGCCTGCGAAGTGACACATTAAGAAGCCCACATGCTTCACACTTAGGAGTTGAAAAAATTATCTCAGCACCAGTTCAATTGTATTCTTGCCTTAGATACCTAAGGAAACTAAAAAATATGTCCCAAACTCAACTACTTGTGCCAAGTTTTCAAAATCAAACCAAAATGAGCCCTCAGCCTGCATGAAACTCCAAGATTACCATAGAAACATATTGACCTCAACGTGTTGTACAAACAAGTCACATGCTGCCTCATGACCGTGGACAGTTACAGTTGTCTTTTTTTTTTTTTTTTTAGCACAATAAGCTTGGAAACAATTCGTATAAACACCGTTTCACTCACAAACCTGAAACAGAACTTTCCTTGCTTTGGGGTTCCGCGCATCATCTTGTGCAACAACGGCCCCCAGTTCACGTCTGACCCCTTCCCATAGTTTGCTAGGGACTGAGGTATTGAGCTCAAAACAACATCACTCCAATAAAAATATGTTATGACAAGCATGCGAAAGAGCTCCCGCCTCAAAAAGTTGGTCAACATGTCAATGCCCAATTTAATAAGAGGACATGTCAGCCTGGTGGAATTACAAAGCCAGTATCGGCCCTCGTACATATTTTGTAAATACAGAAGATGGTAAAATTTTAAGGTGGAAACGCTGTCACCTTCGTATCAACACTACGTCATCAGCATTCAACCAAATAGAATCTGACAAAGCTACCTTACGCCAAGCCGGTATCTCTGGTATGGTACCAGCACCAGGCAAACTAGAATCCGACCAAGTAACCATTGTTCAAGATACAGCACGTTCACCAGTCTCCTCAATCATCCCTTGACAGAACCCTATTCCAAACCCTTGAATATACACAAGTCCTAGTAGTACAAATAGTTACAATAACTATGCCACAAGATCTGGAAGAGTTGTAAGCCCAAGTATGTGGCATGAACTGTAGTTCAGAAGAACAGGCATCGTAATAGGATAGAAAATGCAGCGCCTCAATATAAAGTAAGTGTGGCAAAACAGAGAACCTACCTTAAGTGTCAGTTTTTTCAGTGATTATGATTTCCTGAGATATTTTGTACTTACTGCAAGAAGGAAAAAGGGAAGATGTAATAATCTTCTTATCATTTCTAGGGGATGTGAACTGAGCGTTTTCGTATAAATTTTGAATTGTTTATACATCTGTTTTTAGACTCTTCTTTGTAAGGATATTCTTTAGCTCCCCTACTGTTAGTTTTTCTAGTCTATCGAATTCCGTATCCATATCACAGAACTTTAAAAACATCTTTTTAGAGTTTTTTAAAACACTGACTGGCTAGCATTGGAACAATGGCGTTTTCAGTTATTTTTTCATATTCTTTTTACGTCTTCTAGGACGGACTATGTGTGATTTAAAATGTTCATCTATAATTTGTAATTTGGCTCATTCAATCTGATTTTTTCTGAATCTTGTTCCATGCTTTTTCCTTTAACTATTTGGAGACATTTGTCATCTCTTGGAATTTTGCAGGTGTCATTGATCAGACAGTTCGTGGTAACGAGCTGTAGTAAGGAGCAACCCGGCTCAATAGTAACCGAAACTCTAAAAAACGGAATTTTGATGCCAGTAGTTACATCAAAAGAATTTCATTTTAATGCTGATTTTAAATATATAAATTTCACCAAGTTTAGTCTTACCCATCTAAATTCACGGGCCTGAGAAAATTTGTCTTATTTTAGAAAATAGGAGGAAACACCCCCTATTAGTCACAGAACCTTAACAAAAACCACACCATCAGAAAAGCGTATCATAGAACCCTACTGTAGAAGTTTCAAGCTTCTATCTACAAAAATGTGGAATTTTGTATTTTTTGCCAGAAGACAGATCACGAATGCGTGTTTATTTATTTGTTTGTTTGTTTGTTTTTGTTTTTTTTTCCTAGGGATGATCGTATTAACCCAGTGGTCCTAGAATGTCGCAAGAGGGCTCATTCTGACGGAAATTAAAAGTTCTAGTGCCCTTTTTGGGTGATCAAAAAATTGGAGGGCACTTAAGCCCCCTCCGACGCATATTTTTTCACCAAAGTCAGCGGATCATAATTTTGAGAGTAACCAAAAATTGAGGGAGAACTAAGCCTCATCCCCCACCCCTTTGTTTTAACAAAATCGTCCAATCAAAATTATGAGAAAGCCATTTATCAAAAAAATAATAATATACAAATTTAGATTTATTTATTCACATGTGGTGAGCCAAAATCAAAACATGCCTTAATTCAAAAACGTTTTCAAAAACCAAATTAAAAAAGTTTTTTTTTAACTGCAAGTAAGGAGCGACATTAAAACTTAAGAAGAACAGAAATTATTGCGTATATGAAAGGGGTTCTCCCCTCCTCAACGCCTCGCTCTTTACGCTAAAGTTTTTCATTGTTTTAAAAAGTAGAGTCGTGACAAAGAGTCAAACTTTAGCGTAAGGAACCCGGCGTTGAGGAGGCCACAACCCCTTTCATATAAGGAAAAATTTCTGTTCATTTTCAGCTTTAATGTCCCTCCTTACTTGCAGTTAAAAAAAACTCGTTTTTTTATTTAATACTAAAAAAGAAACGACTACCTTTGGGAATTAATTTTTTTGTAATTTTTGCCCTTTGAACATATATTAACGTGACGTCACTCGCAGGAATTTTTTTTGTATAAATTGAATTCCTCTTCCCTGTTTATCCTTCACAGACACCAAAACAGGCTCATTCCATTCCAAGGTTAAGAAATTCAGGCGTGAATTCATTTTCGCCGTCCTGTGTAATTTTGCAGACGCTAATATAACACTTCTTCATTCTAGGCGATCTAGGGTAACAATCAACATTTTCAATTCAATTAAATAATTCTTGAGTTAATTCAATTCCTCTTTCCTGTTTATCCTTCATAGATTCATGCAAGCTCGACTAATACGTTCCTTCATTCCATTGTAATTTTGCTTTGTTTTCTCATCGCAGATGAACAGTATTGGAAAGAACTAATAAAATTAAACTGGTTTTTGATATATAATAATATTAATTACTGAAAGCTCATCAGCTTAAGATTTTCATTTTATTTATAATATTTTAATAAGTACAAAAGAAAATATTTGTATTATAATTTGTTAGTAAAGCGCCAAATACGCAGGAGGCTTTAGACTTTTACAGTTAGGGAAACAGGCAGTAGCCAAATTCTTCTTCTTAGTGAACCCTATATGTATCTTGAGCAGTCTTGAAAAGAACTAATAAAATTAGACTGAATATTGTGTATTTGTGAATTAAACTCATCAGTTCAAGCTTTTATTTCATTGAAATCTTCATTTTGTTTTAAATGCTTTAATTGGTACAACAGAAAATATTTTAATTTAATTTGTTTTGGTAAAGGGCCAATGAAGCAATAGAATTTGTATTCTTACCGTGAGGGAAGATGGCAGGATCCAAACTCTTTACTTGTTTTACTTGTTCTAATATTTATTTTTTATTTGTATGGTACCAGTTTTGTGTTTGTTTGCTATGGTTGGTTTTTGTTTTAATTTTGTTTGTTTTGGGTTTCATTTATTCCTTAATAGTAATTTCTGGTCATTTTGAGTTTGAATTATTATGGATTTTTATTTCTATTTAATAAAATAAAAACAAGTTTTTTTTAACTGAAAGTAAGGAGCGACATTAAAACTTAAAACGAACAGAAATTACTTCGTATATGAAAGGGGGCTGCTTCCTGATCAACGCCCCGCTCTTTGCACTAAAGTTTGACTCTTTCTCTCAACCCTACTTTTTAAAACAGTAAAAAAAAATTTTGCGTAAAGAGCAGTTGAGTTGAGGAGGGAGCAGCCCCTTTTCTTATACGAAGTACTTTCTGTTCGTTTTAAGTTTTAATGTCGCTCCTTACTTTCAGTTAAAAAAAACTTGTTTTTTTAATTTAATTTCTGAACGTTTTTGAATTAATGCATGTTTTGATTTTGGCTCTCCGCAGATGAATAATTAAAACAAATTTGCATATTTATTTTTTGGCTAAATGTATTTCTCATAGTTTTGATCGAATGTTTTTGAGAAAAAAGGAGCGGGGGAGGAGGCCTAGTTGCCCTCCAATTTTTTGGTTATTTAAAAAGGCAACTAGAACTTTTAATTTTTTACGAACGTTTTTATTAGTAAAAGATATACTTAACTTGCGAATGAGCTTACGTAACGAACTTCTGTATTCACATGTTTTATTACGTATATGAGGGGATTTGACCCCACGTCAGTACTTCGCTCTTTACACTGAAGCTTAAATTTTGTCCCAATTCCTTAAGATTAACCCCTGAATCACAAAGGCCGTAGAATAAATATTTGAAATTACTAAAAAATACTTTAGCGTAAACAGCAAGGTATTAGGTGGAGGTGAACCCCTCATATGCGTAATTATTTCTGTTTGTTTTAAGTTTTAATGCTGCTCCTTACTTTCAGTTGAAAAAACTTTTTCATATTTATTTTTTCATTGTTTTTTTTTAAATAATGCTTGAAAATCCTGCCCTCCCTTGGAAATTTCCTCAACAATTACTTATTCTTCCATGGAAAGCTCCGCCAACTTATCCCCCTCTTCTCAACCCTTCCTACCAACCAAAAAATCCCCCTGAAAACGTCTGTACACTTCCCAATAACCATTACTATATGTAAGCACTGGTCAAAGATTGTAACTTGTAGCCCCTCCCACAGGGACTGTCGGGTGGTAAGACGTCCCCAAAGACATAGTTATAAGGTTTTTCGACTATGCAAATGGGTATCTCAGAATTTTGATCCGGTGACTTCGGGAAAATAATTAGCGTGGGAGGGGCCTAGGTGCCCTCCAATTTTTGGTCACTTAAAAAGGGAACTACAGCTTTTCATTCCCGTTAGAATAATCCCTCTCGCAACATTCTAGGACCACTGGGTCGATACGATCACCCCTGTAAAAAAAAAAAAAAAAAAAAAAAAAAACAAACAAACAAATAAACACGCATCCGTGATCTGCCTTCTGGCAAAAAATACAAAATTCCACATTTTTACAGATAGGAGCTTGAAACATTTTTTTCCTATTTCATTTGCTTTGTGATTTTTGTTAAGGTTCTAGGAATTTTAGGGGGTGTTTCCCCCTATTTCTAAAATAAGGCAAATTTTCTCAGGCTCGTAACTTTTGATGGGTAAGACTAAACTTGATGAAACTTATGTATTTAAAATCAGAATTAAAATGCGATTCTTTCGATGTAACTATTGATACCAAAATTCCATTTTTTAGAGTTTTGTTTACTATTGAGCCGGGTCGCTCCTTACTACAGTTCGTTACCACGAACAGTTTGATTGATGTTACGTTTAATATTACCTTATTTTTGTTTTAAAAATATCTTTATCAGAAACCTTTGTTTTTTAATTAATATATGTTTGTTTTTGATTGCCAAAGTTTCAAGTTTTTGAAATCCCCCTTTTCAAAATCGAGCCTTTTTAATTACCTTCAAAGTTTCCTCATGTATCAAAACTAGTATCAAAGTAACAATATCAAAGTAAAACAGTATCAAAGTAAAGAAAGTATCAAAGTAAACAAAGTATAAAAGTACTATTAAGCAACTTGCATAACTTATAGCACTTTCCTCGAGGCAGAGGGGATTCAACCCTGGAAGCATAGTTCTTTTACCTATGGACCATTTTGAAAAACTGGCTATCTTGAAGGTTTGACCGAATACTTTTGGGGAAAAGGGGTGGGGTGGGAGGGCTGGTTGCCCTCTCATTACTTTTGAATCTTAGAAAAAGAACTAGAAGTTTCAATTTCCAATCCAAGCCCCTTCAGAAAAAAAAAATTATATGTTAACAATGCGCAAATAAAAAAATTAACAAACCTTTTCCCGGGGACTACGGAGGATTTTCCAAACCCTAAGTTTTAATTATTTGAATTTTGTACTGTTGAGAACAAAATGGCTATTTCAAAATTTTAATTGGTTGCAATTGAGGAAAAAAGTGTGGAAAGAGGATGATGAGGGGGGAGGAGGGACTGGATGCTCTCTAATCCCCTTTGACTCTTAAAAAGGGAAACATAAATTTTAATTTCCGATCGAATGAGTCTTCTCCAAAGTTTATGAGACCACGACTTCCATGAAACCCTTATATATTAACGATGGGTAGCTAGAATAATTTATAGCCCTTTCCCCAATGGCTCAACAGGGGTTCAAACCCGGAAAATACTTATTTCACATTTGGACTATTTTGAACAAAATTGCTCTCTAAAATTTTGATTCGATATATTTGGGTAAAAAAAGGCCGTAGAGAGGGGGGGGTGGTGGTGCTCAAATCACTTTTGACTTTTAAAAACTATCAGTTTCCTACTAGTACTCTCAACTTTCATTCAAATAAGCTTCCTCCAAAGCTTTTACGACCCCCATTCTTATAAAAGCATTATAAAAGGATTGTTACATGATCTTTGAACTATTTTGAACAAAATGTCTATCTCAAAACTTAATCGGATGCTTTTTGGGAATTATGGGGGAGGAAGGCTATTTGCCCTGCAATCACTTTCGACTCCTTAAAAGGGAAATAGAACTTCCAACTTCTAATCAAATGAGCCCCTTTTAAAGTTTATAATGTCATGTTTCCATAAAAGCTTTATATGGGTCCATGAAATAACTTAAAACCCTGTTCCAGGGCTTTGGGGATTGTATCAACCCCAAAGAAACTGTTATATACTCCTTGGACAAAAAAGAGCACAAAGGCTTTCTCAAATTTCCAATCAGATGCACTTGGGAAGAGAGGCCTTGTAGGGCTTTTGCCGAATGATCCCTTTTGGCTTTGAAAAAGATAACCTAGAACTTTCAATTTCTAATCAAATGAGCCTCCTCCAAGGTTTATACGACCGTTCTCTTTCATAGAACATTATATGCCCCCACGGAATAATTAATAACCCTTGACCCTGGGCTTTACGGGGCTCTGACAACCCCAAAGGCATTGTTATATGAGGCATGGAGTACTTTGAACAAGATGGCTATCGCTAAATTACGACCGATTTCATTTGGGGAAAGAAAGCGTAGGGGAAGGGGGATTATTTGCCCTCCAATTACTTTTGGCTCTTAAAATGGAGCTAGAGCTTTCAATTCTTAATCAAATAAGCTTATTTGACTACCCTTCCATAAAAACCTTATATGTCCCCTGGGCACGACTTTCAATCATTCCCTCCGGGCTCTAAGGGGTTAAATTAATAGCGAAATTTTTGTTACCTGATCTTTGGCCTAACTTGAACAAAATGATAATCTCAAAATTTTGATCAGGTTTCTTTGGGGAAAAGGAAGACGTGGGAGTTGTTTCTTGGTGCCCTCCGATCATTTCCAACTCTTTAAAAGTGAATTCAAACTTCCAACTACTTATTAAATGAGATTCCCCCCGAGTTTTTTATGACACTCTCTTCCATATAGCCTTTCATAAGTCCCGGGAATAGCTTATAACCCTTGACCCCGGGCTTTGCGGGGCTACATCAACCACAGACAGTCCTATGCTGCAGGAACTATTTTGAATTAAATGGTTATCTCAAAATCTCGATCAAATTCATTGGGGAAAAAGGGTATGGAGTGGGGCCAGTTAGTTTCTTTCTGATCACTTTTGACTCTTAAAAACTAAAATAAAACTTTTGGTTTCCGGTCAAATGGGCCCTCTCCGAAGCCTATATAACCACCTAGTCTATAAAAACTTTTCCAGAGAATAAATTACACAAATTGCCCCCGCGCTTTCTGGAACTGTTTCGACCTCAGAGTTTTCATTATATGGTCTGTGGTCTATTTTGAACAAGATAACTATCTTAAAAGTTTGATTGTATGATTTTGGGGGGAAAAGTCAAAGGCAGGAAACTAGTTTTCCTCCGGTTGCTTTTGATTCGTTGACCCCTCTGAAGTCTATACGACACCTATTCCAGAAAATCATTATATGCCCCTGCAAAAAACTTAGAACACTTTTCCTCGGGCTTTAGGGGGCTGTGTTGACCCATAAGTTTTTGTCGTCTAATCTTTGAACTATTTTGAACAAGATGACATTATCTCAAAATTTTGATTGGCAGCATTTGGTGAAAAGGGTTTTTTTGGGAGAAGGGGGGCTAATTTACTTTTGAATCTTAAAAAGAGCACTAGAACTTCTGATTTTCAATCAAATGAGCCCCCTCTGAACTTTATACGAGCACATCTTCTATATAAGCCATATATACCCCCAGGGCATAGCTTACAACACTTGCCTCCCGCCTCTGAGGATTGTTACCCTGGAGTTTTGTATTCTGATCTTTGGAAAATTTTCCATAAAATGAATATCTCAAAATTTTAGTTGGATGTAGTTGGGAAAAAGGTCGTTTAGGAGGGGGGGCTATTTTCCATGTGATCACTTTTAACTCTTGAAAGGGGCGCTAGAACTTTCGATTTCCCATCGACTGACCCTCCTCCAAAGTTTTGAAGACCACCCGTTCCATTTGAAGTGCCTCTGGTAACCAAAAAAAATTCGAAGTCTTATGGCTTTTACCATAGGCAACGCTATTGCGTTGTCTTTGATTAAAATATTACTGTATTTTTTTATATAGTTTGGCTACTATTGACTGTTTTTTTCTTTACTAGGTTTCAGCTATCGCTACAGCCACGATAATGTCTACGAAAATGCAGTATTTCGTTAAAAAAACGATTTTATTAAAAAAAGAATTAATTACGAAATGCACTAGATATAAAAATATTTTATTTGATCCTTAAATAAATCGAAATTGTGATTTGATAAACATTCTCCTAATAACTCAATTAAATTACCACTGGAAATTACATTCAGAACCGACCGCATTTTCTTTCTAAGGAAAAATACGTGAAATAATTCCAAAGATGACTATTTATTGACAATTCAAGTGTTTCACCGCAGTTGCTGTGGAGTTGAACTGGTAAACAATGTTGAAAATCACCTCCATCAACTAAAATTTTCCCTCTAAATGGCAAGTTTGGATTTGTGACGGACCACAACAATTGTTATCTTCAAAACTTATTGCATTCTTCACAAGATAGAGAAGTACTCGCAAATAGAATAAGTCTGGATGAGGTATAAAATGTATGTCGCGAATTCGACCAATGTCATATAAGGTAGAATACAAACTTGAGGTAGATTACATGGGGCTTTCAAATAGAACAAAATTTTGAAGCCAGAGATTTTCTTACGTAACTACCACAATTCGGCACTAGAGACATAAATACGTTTAAAAGCAGTGCATGTTTGCTTAACAATGGATTGCCTGATTTTAACGATTGTTTTTACTACCATGCAACCAAGATACTGAAGTTCCGACAACGCAGTGACTGGATGGTTGCCACTGGTCAAATAAATTATCACCTTTTGGTTCACTAAAGCTTAAAAACGCACACTCACCAGGATTAACAGAAAGTCTGATAGAAAGAAAGTCCCAGTGGAATCAATTCAGGTTGTCCCGCAATTCAGTTTTGGATCTATCCAGAAGAAAGACGTTGTCAGGTAAAACGGATGGACGCTGACAAGTAAAAACGAGGGTGAGATGCCGTCCCGAATCTTCACTCTAAGAGATTTAACTTTGATACCGATAGCTACATCAAAAGAATCGCATTTTTATGCTGATTTTAAATATATAAGCTTCATCAACTTTAGTTATACCCTTCAAAAGTTACCAGCCTGAGAAAATTCAAGATTGTATGTTTAAAAATATGTACACTAAGAACGCTCTCCTGCATCGCGCCTCTTCTGATTGTGGTTTGATCTGAGGTTCTACCTTACCAGTGGAAGAAAGCGTTTTTTTATTTCGTACCAGAATTTCAGGGTTTTCTTTATGCTCCAATTTTTGTCACTATTTAGGAGTCCATTATTACTATGAGACCTTTTTAAATCTTACCCTTCTACCGAAAATAACTTAAATTCTAATTTCAATTGTTAAATGTTGTTGTTTGAATTTCAATTGTTAAATTGTAAGATATATTAAGCAAAGGATGTTGGAGATTGAAAAGCCATCGTCATCTATCTTTTCTCTGAGAAGTCATAATTTTAGCTATCAAACAGTTCGTGGTAACGAACTGTAGTAAGGAGCAGCCCGGCTCAATAGTAACCAAAACTCTAAAAAAATGAATTTTGATATCAATAGCTACATCAAAAGAATCGCATTTTAATGCTGATTTTAAATATATAAGTTTCATCAAGTTTACCCATCAAAAGTTACGAGCCTGAGAAAATTTGCCTTATTTAAGAAAATAGGAGGAAACACCCCCTAAAAGTCGTAGAATCTTATCGAAAATGACACCATCAAATTCAGCGTATCAGAGAACCCTACTGTAGAAGTTTCAAGCTCCTTTCTACAAAATGTGGAATTTTGTATTTTTTGCCAGAAGACAGATCACGGGTGCGTGTTTATTTGTTTGTTTTTTTGTTGTTTTTTTTCCAGGGGTCATCGTATCAACCAAGTGGTCCTAGAATGTCGCAAGAGGGCTCATTCTAATGGAAATGAAAAGTTCTAGTGCCCTTTTTAAGTGACCCAAAAAATTGGAGGGCATCTAGGTCCCCTCCCACGCGCTCATTTTTTTCCCAACGTCAACGAATCAAAATTTTGAGATAGCCATTTTGTTTAACATAGTCGAAAACCATAATAACTATGTCTTTGGGGATGACTCACTCCCCCACAAACCCTGGGGGAGGGGCTGCAAGTTAGAAACTTTGACCAGTGTTTACATATAGTAATGGTTATTGGGAAGTGTACGTTTTCAGGGGGATTTTATTTTGTTTGAGGGTGGGGCTGTGGGGAGAGGGCTATGTTGGAGGATCTTTACTTGGAGGAATCTGTCATGGGGGAAGAAAAATTCAAAGAAAAGGGCGCAGGATTCTCTAGCATTACTATAAGAAAACAATGAAAAATAAACATGAAAACGTTTTTTCAAATGAAAGCAAGGATTAGCATTGAAACTTAAAACGAACAGAGATTATTAGCCTACGCATATAAGGGGTTCTAAAAATACTTTAGCATAAAGAGCGAGGTATTTAGGAGGAGATACATACCTCGCTCTTTATGCTAAAGTATTTTTAGTAGTTTCAACTATTTATTTTACGGCCTTTCTGATTCAGGGGTCATTCTTAAAGAATTTGGACAAAACTTACGATTTAGTGTAAAGAGCGAGGTATTAACGAGGGTACAAACCCCCTCGTATACATAATAAAAATATAAGATTATGAAAGTTTGATGCGTAAGTTAATTCTTAATTAAGTATATTTTTTACTAATAAAAACACTTGTTAAAAATTAAAAGTTCTAGTTGCATTTTTAAGTAACCGAAAAATTGGAGGGCAACTAGACCTCCTTCTCCACCCCTTATTTCTCAAAATTGTCTGATCGAAACTAAGAGAAAGCCATTTAGCCAAAAAAAGAATTAATATACAAATTTCATTTTAATAGCTTATGTGCGGAGAGCCAAAACCAAACATGCATTAATTCAAAAACGTTCAGAAATTAAATAAAAAAAAAACTAATTTTTTTAGCTGAAAGTAAGGAGCGACATTAAAACTTAAAACGAACAAAAATTACTCCGTATATGAATTGGGCTGTCCCCTCCAAAATCCCTCGCTCTTTACGCTAAAGTTTGACTCTTTGCCACAATTCTGTTTTTTAAAACAATTAAAACTTTAACGTAAAAAGTGAGGGATTGCGGAGGGGACAGCCCATTTCATATACGGAGTAATTTCTGTTCGTTTTAAGTTTTAATGTCGCTCCTTACTTTCAGCTAAAAAAATTAGTTTTTTTTTATTTAATGAAAAAAAGGATGAAGCTATACCGATGTTAAAAACTTACTCGTTTAATTAGTTGTATTTTAATTCAAATAACGGAACTGTTTTGATAATAGTTTTTTTCAAAATAAAAGAAATAAGGCTGTAATGGAAATTTTCATATTGTAGTGATCAATCACGTAATTTTTTTTTGGAACTAAGTATGAAAAACCGTTTTAATGTTAAGCAAATGGGTCAAGTGTAAGTGCTAGTATTTAGTAATGTAGGTAGCCTAAATTATGATATTTTCGTATAAAATATACGCTAATGTCAACAACAAAGTCAAATTAGTTAAGGAATAATGACTTTGCTATGCTATTTATTATATTCAATTTTAGACATATGCCAATGATGGCCAGACACCCGATTCAGCTTCTAGTGCCACTGCCTTGTTCTGTGGAGTCAAGGCTAACCTGGAAACTATAGGACTTGATAGTAAAGGAAAATTTGAAGATTGTATTTCATCGTTAAGTTCGAGAGTTCCTTCAATATTCGACTGGGCACAGCAACAAGGTACTAGTAGTTATCTTAAACAGCTACAAAGCTATGCACCACACTATAGGCTAATATTTTTTTGATTATGAGGGTAAGATTGACAGCTCCCTGCCTTCCGAAGAGATAGTGCTTGAAGTGCATCCTCCATGACCTGTTGTTGATTAGAAGTGTCAGAGGTAGAGGACATTCCATGCGCATTAAAAATGGAATTGATTTCAATTTAACTAAGGTCTTGAAAATAAGAAAAATGATAAAGATGAAGGTCAGTTTCGCTAATTCTGGATAAAAAAAAAACATTTTAACGTAAGAACCATGCTTAGCTCGATACAATTAGCCTTTTAATGCATTATTCCGTTTTCTTGTATTTTCCCCGTGGAAAAGACCTTTATCCGTCTAATGTATTTGCCGAAAAAAAAAATAGTTGCAGACGTTATATTAAATCAGTAGAATGGAAGCATTCGTTTAACGAGTGAACTATTGAAGAGTAATTTCTCTTTTTCTCTTTGATAACATATTACAAATTTAAGAACAGTTTAGTTGTTTTTTTTGTATTTTTTTTTTGTCATGGGAACTGTTATTGTGTTTTTTAAAAAAATACATGTCTTTAAAGGTAAATATTATGCTCATCTATTTGTGCCCAAGCCAAAGGGTTCATATGAGTTTTGCATAAAAATGAAATTAAGGTGCTAAAGCCTTTTGCAAGACCCATTTTAACTAGAGAGAAAAGAAAAAACAGATTTCATAATGTAGCTCAATAGGAGTTTCTTCTGGTCCGTGATATACTGAATATTGTCAGAAAATACTGGATGGATGTAAACCATGTTTGGTTGATCCTCCCTCTTTTGAAGTATGTCTGCGAGTGTCTCTAAATTTAGCTTATTCAGAGAGTTTATAGTAGGACTAAAAGTAGGTATAAGTAGAAGGACTACATGAAAGGAAAACAGCTCTTAGCAAGCAGCTTTATAGAAATTTCTTCTGGTCCTTGAAACATTTAATCTTGAATATTATCAGGAAATACTTGATAAATGTAAGTCATAATTAGTCTTTGCTCTTTTGAAATAAGTGTATCTGTAAGTGCTTCTGAATTCACCTTGTTCAGAGAGTTTTCAATAGGAATTTAATAGTTTAACTCTTTGTTGCAGTTCTGCTTTATAAAACAAAGTAAAAAGTAACAAAGTAAAACACCACGGATAAACTAATGTAATGGGCTATGAGGTTAGTCAAAAGTATCAGGCTATTGCAAAAGCTTATTTTGAAAGTCATTTTTAAATACGTTACAAACACTAACGAGTCGTATTCTATTGATAGGAGGGGATAGTGGGCTTCAAACCGGTCAATCAATCAATCAATCAATAAATATTTATTAATTCAAATTAAGAATATACAAAAACAATATTATGCCCCAACAGAGAGCAGAGCTCGTGACGCTGGGGCAGTACAGATGCATAGAAAAAAAAAAAAAACACAACGTCTCGCCATACTAATAATTCCAAAAAGAGAAAAAAAAATAAGGCAAAAAAATATACAAGGTAGGAGATAATAGAGGAGGCCACCCAGCGTGAGAACACCACAGCAAAATACATACTAAAATCTATTATTAATCAATCCCGATATCGAAGCAAAGAACTATTTTTGAAATATGTTTTTTCAAACAAAATCCACTTGTGAAACTTCGGGACATTTCTACTAAGCTAAGTTTATTTATAATTTGAGGAATCTGGTATCTGATTGAGAATCTAGCTCTTTCTGATTTGATTGGCGGAAGGCGATACTTCTTGGAGCGGATGCAGTGGGCAGGAGAAGTGGGAGTCCCAATTATACCCAAATCATGGAAATTATTTGCTGAGGATTTGATATCATAATACCACATTGCTGTATGCACGTCCTTCAATTCCGTCGGAATCTGTAAATCTCTGAATTCTCACAAATTTCTCGATTTTTCATTTATTTTTTATTTTTTTTATTATTTACTTATTTCTTACAAAATTTACTTGGGTTTGTAGTTTTTTCGCCGATCCACTGCTAGAAGTATTATCAAAAGTTATATAAATCCTGCTTAGGTGTATGCATAAACAGGACTAGGTTTAAGATGCCTAAACCTATGCCTAACCTACCTACCCAGCCTGGTAGGTCTATGAAAGCTGCAAAGGACTATTTTTTATGGCATGTTGCATTCGAAACAATGTTAAAAAAAACTTTATTGCTACTTAAAGTATTCGGTCGAGCGAGTTTTAGAATATTTGAACTTTATCTTAACATCTTCTGGACCCTCACTGTGGCTTGTAGTCCATATCAAACACTTCGTGCTAACAACTGTAAGTAAGGAGTGAACCGGCTCATTAGTAACTGAAACTCTAAGAAATTGAACTTTAACAGCAATGAATGCGTCAAAAGAGCTGGATTTTTCTTTACGAGCCTGAGAAAATTTGCTTTATTTTGGAAAAAAAGAGAGAGAGACCCACTAAAAGTCATAGAGTCTTAATAAAAATCACACCATCAGATTCAGCGTATCAGAGAGCCCTACTATAAATGTTTCAAGCTCCTATCTGCAAAAATGTGGAATTTTGTATTTTTTGCCGAAAGAAAGATCACGGATGAGTGTTTTTTCTTGTTATTGTTGTTTTTCAGGGGTGATTGTAGCAGCCCAGTGTTCCTAGGATATCGGAAGAGGGCTAATTCAAAGAGAAATTAAAAGTTCGAGTCCCCTTTTTAAGTGACAAAAAAAATTGGAGGGCAACTAGGCCTCTCTCACGCACATTTTTTCCCAAAGTCACCCAATCAAATATTTTGATACCCATTTATTTCAGTATAATCGAAAAATCTAATAACTATATCTTTGAGGATGACATGATCTCCCACTGTGTCCAGGGTAAGGGCTACAAGTTATGAAGTTTTCCCATTGTTTACATATAGCATTGGTTACTGGCAAGCATACAGACGTTTCCAGGGGGATTTTGTTCAAGTGGGGGGTCGGAGGGAGGGGTTACGTTGAAGATCTTTCGATGGAAGAAGTTCTAATGGGGGAAGGGAAATTTATATGAAGGGGACGCCGGATTTCCGAGCATTATTTAAAAAAACGATCAGAAATTAAATTAAAAACAATTTTTTTTAAACTGAAGGTAAGGAGCAACATTAAAACTTAAGACGAAGAGAAATTGTTACGTATATGAGGGGGTTTACACCCTAGTCAATACCAAGCTCTTTACTCTAAAGTTATTTTAGTGCTTTCAGATGAGCTATTTATTCTAATTAAACGGCCTTTGTGATTCAGGGGTCATTCTGAAGGAATTGGACCAAATTCTAACTTTAGCGTAAAGAGAAATGTATTGACTAGGTTGCAAATCCCGCATCAACATAATAATTTCTGCTTGGTTCAAGTTCTGTTCTACTTTCATTTGAATTTTTTTTATTTATTTATTGAATATATAGAACAATATACAATTTAATATCTTTCCCTAAACTACCTTTTATTTCAGGGAAAGCTACTGGCTTCGTAACAACAACTAGAGTTACTCATGGAACTCCAGCGGCACTGTATTCTCACTCGGCTTCTCGTTACTGGGAGGATGACTCACGACTTCGTGATGAGTCACTGATGAAATCACGTGGTATTTATCAAAGTGATGAGCAATTTGGGGGGCGTAAAATAAGTGGTCCAGGGGGAAGAAGTATGTGCAAAGACATTACAAGACAACTTGTTGAAGATGAACCAGGAAGAAATATTAACGTAAGTATCTAAATAATAGCCTTAAATCTACAAAGGACAAAGGATTGCACCTGCTCAATCAATCAATCAATAACTTTATTGACCCACATAAAATGACACGAAAGTGCCCATATGGAGTAAAGGAAAAAAAGAAAATAGAAAAAAATCAGACTATGATAAACGCGCTAAAATATGGGTGGCTACGGTCTAAGAGATGAAACAAATTCGGTACGTCTTTGGTCCACAGCTACAAATGGATCAGTAACACCATATAGTTGCGGAACTTTGCAGTTACGGGACCAAAGAGGAAGAACTTAGAAGATACTTTGCATGCTTGTAATATAGATTATCGATTGTCCGTAAATTGATCATGGTAAATAGCTTCCAAAAAGGAGCTAGGGTTGGGACATGAGGGACTGTGCATGCGTAATAGAGTCTGGTCAAAACATTCTTACTTTAACGTGTTTTAGCATTAAATAGAAGTCCAAAAGCTGTTCTAGCCTTCGTGCTGAAATGCCCAAGTAGCCCTGCACACGTACTTTTCAGATCAGTACCAAGGGGTAAACCCAGATGCTGCTTTACAACCCTTGAAATAAAAACCTCATTTTTGTAAATAGGAGCTTGAATAGGAGCTTTTAAAACACTAAATTTGTATCGTAAAACTGTTAAATAATAATTCAAGTAAAATCTTTTTATAGCCTCGCAAACTCACACAAATTAAGTAAATATTTTAACATGACATTGTTTTACAGTTTCTAAATTAAAAATCTCTCCTTGTCTGTCTTTGCCCAACTTTTCAAACAGTTCGTGGTAACGAACTGTAGTAAGGAGCGATCCGGCTCAATAGTAACCAAAACTCTAAAAAATTGAATTTTGATATAAATAGCTACATCAAAAGAATCGCATTTTAATGCTGATTTTAAATATATAAGTTTTATCAAGTTTAGTCTTAGCCATCAAAAGTTACAAGCCTGAGAAAATTTGCCTTATTTAGGAAAATAGGGGGAAACACCCCCTAAAAGTCGTAGGATCTTAACGAAAATGACACCATCAGATTCAGCTTATCAGAGAACCCTACTGTAGAAGTTTCAAGCTCTTATCTACAAAAATGTGGAATTTTGCATTTTTTGCCAGAAGACAAATCACGGGTGCGTGTTTATTTGTTTGTTTTTTTGTTGTTTTTTTTTCCCCAGGGGTCATCGTATCGACCAAGTGGTCCTAGAATGTCGCAAGAGGGCTCATTCTAACGGAAATGAAAAGTTCTAGTGCCCTTTTTAAGTGACCAAAAAAATTGGAGGGCATCTAGGCCCCCTCCCACGCTCATTTTTTTCCCAAAGTCAACGGCTCAAAATTTTGAGATAGCCATTTCGTTTGGCATAGTCGAAAATCTTAATAACTATGTTTTTGGGGATGACTTACTCCCCCACAGTCCCTTGGGGAGGGGTTGCAAGTTACAAACTTCAACCAGTGTTTACATATTATAATGGTTATTGGGAAGTTTACAGACGTTTTTGGGGGGATTTTTTTGGTTTTGGGGGTAGGGTTGAGGGAGGGGGCTATGTGGGAGGATCTTTCCTTGGAGAAATATGCCATGGGGGAAAAATTCAATGAAAAGGGCACAGGATTTTCTAGCATTACTATAAAAAAAAACAATGAAAAAATAAACATGAAAACGTTTTTTTCAAATAGAAGTAAGGAATAGCATTGAAATTTAAAACAAACAGAGATTATTACGCATATGAAGGGTTCTAAAAATACTTTAGCATAAAGAGCGAGGTATTTAGGAGGAGATAAATACCTCGCTCTTTATGCTAAAATATTTTTAGTGATTTCAACTATTTATTCTACGGCCTATTTGATTCAGGGGTCATTCTTAAAGAATTGGAACAAAACTTACGATTTAGTGTAAAGAGCGAGGTATTAACGAGGGTACAAACCCCCTCGTACACATAATAAAAATATAAGAATATAAAAGTTTGTTACGTAAGTTAATTCTTAAGTTACGTATAGTTTTTACTAATAAAAACGTTCGTTGAATATTAAAAGTTCTAGTAGCCTTTTTAAGTAACCGAAAAATTGGAGGGCAGCTAGACCTCCTTCCCCACCCCTTATTTCTCAAAATCGTCTGATCAAAACTAAGAGAATGCCATTTAGCCACAAAAAAATTAATATACTAATTTCATTTCAATAATTTATGTGCGGAGAGCCAAAATCAAACATGCATTAATTCAAAAACGTTCAGAAATTAAATAAAAAAACTAGTTTTTTTAACTGAAAGTAAGGAGCGACATTAAAACTTAAAACGAACAGAAATTACTCCGTATATAAAATGGGTTGTCCCCTCCGCAGTCCCACGCTCTTTACGCTAAAGTTTTTAGTTGTTTTAAAAAGTAGAATTGTGGCAAAGAGTCAAACTTTAGCGTAAAGAGCGTGGGACTGCGGAGGGGACAACCCATTTCATATACGGAGTAATTTCTGTTCGTTTTAAGTTTTAATGTCGCTCCTTACTTTCAGTTAAAAAAACTAGTTTTTTTTATTTAATATGTTTTCAGGCTCCAATTATGCATTTACTAATGGATACAAGTTCAAGGGAAAATCTTTATAGTTTTAATTTGTGCATGTAAAAATAACATGAAGTATGCCTGATATAAATCTGTAACCTGTTAAGTATGCATAAATCTGATAGCAAATCTGTGGTAGCATCAGATATTAGAAAACAATACAATAATTGAAGCATTGACAATATCGAAGCCTGTATGGTACCTTTAACTAGGACTAGTTCTAACTGACTACTTCCTCTCAATTTCTTAAAATGAGCAAAACAATTCGTTAATATTATGCCACAGTTTTGGCCACCATATTTTGTGGGTCACGGGGATACAAACCAATCGGAGAAAAATAGCTGTCTATGAATTTTGGAAATTTCAATTTGCCAACATCCAAGTACCAGGATTAACGGGATAAATGTTGTGATAGAATTCTGATGCACCATGCATCATGGTGCCATGAAGCATGGTGACTGAATTCTCAAGACTAATTCCCGGAAAACGTTCGGTTTTATAAATACTGAAAAGGTATATATCAAACAGTTCGTGGTAACAGCTCAATCCTGCTCAATAGTAACCAAAACTCTAAAAAATGGAATTTTGATACCAATAGCTAAATCAAAAGAGTCGCATTTTAATGCTGATTTTAAATATATAAGTTTCATCAAGTTTAGTTTTACCCATCAAAAGTTATGAGCCTGAGAAAAATTACCTCATTTTAGAAAAGAGGGGGAAACATCCCCTAAAAGTCATAGAATCTTAACAAAAATTACATCACCAGATTCAGCGTACCAGAGAACCCTATTGTAGAAGTTTCAAGCTCCTATCTCCAAAAATGTGGAATTTTGTATATTTTGCCGGAAGGTAGATCACGGATGCGTGTTTATTTGTTTGTTTGTTTTTTTTTGTTTTTTTTCTCCTAGGGGTGATCGTATCGACCCAGCGGTCCTAGAATGTTGCGAGAGGGCTCATTCTAACGGAAATGAAAAGTTCTAGTGCCCTTATTAAGTGACCAAAAAAATTGGAGGGCATCTAGGCCCCTTCCCACGCTAATTATTTTTTCAAAGTCAACGGATCAAAATTCTGAGATAGCCATTTTATTCAGCGTAGTCGAAAAACCTTATAACTATGTCTTTGGGGACGACTTACTCCCCCATAGTCCCCGTGGGAGGGGCTACAAGTTACAAACTTTGACCAGTCAAACAGTTCGTGGTAGCGACCCGGCTCAATAGTAAACGAAACTCTAAAATACAGAATTTCGATGCTAAAAGATATATCAAAAGAATCGGATTTTTATGCTGATTTTAAATATACAAGTTTCATCAAATTTAGTCTTTGTCATCAAAAGTTACGAGCCTGAGAAAGTTTGCCTCATTTTGGATAATAAGGAATAACACCCCCTAAAAGTCATAGGATGTTAACGAAAATCGCACCATCGCATTCAGCGTATCAGAGAACCCTATAGAAAAAATTTCAAGGTCTAATCCACAAAAATATGGAATTTCCTATTTTTTGCCAGAAGACAAATCACGGGTGCGTGTTTATTTGTTTTTTTTGTTTGTTTTTTTTCCCAGGGGTTTCGTATCGACCAAGTGGTCCTAGAGTGTTGCAAGAGGGCTTATTCTAACGGAAATGAAAAGTTCTAGTTCCCTTTTTAAGTGACCAAAAACATTGGAGGGCAACTAGGCCCCCTCCCATGCTCATTTTTTTTCCAAAGTCAACGGATCAAAATTTTGAGATAGCCATTTTGTTCCGCATAGTCGAAAACCATAATAACTATGTCTTTGGGGATGACTTACCCCCCACAGCTCCTGGGGGAGGGGCTGCAAGTTACAAACTTTGACCAATGTTTACATACAGTAATGGTTGCTGGGAAGTGTACCGACGTTATCAGGGGGATTTTTCTGGTTTGGGTGTGGGGTTCAGGGCAGGGGGCTATATGGGAGGATCTTTCCTTGGAGGAATATTTCATGGGAGATGAGAAATTCAATGAAAAGGGCGCAGGACTTTCTAGCATTACTATAAAAAAAACAAACAATGAAAATATAAACATGAAAAAGTTTTTTCAATTGAAAGTAAGGACAAGCATTAAAACTTAAAACGAACAGAGATTATTACGCATATGAGGGGTTCTAAAAATACTTTAGCATAAAGAGCGAGGTATTTAGGAGGAAATAAATACTTCGCTCTTTATGCTAAAAAAATTTAAGTAATTTCAACTATTTATTCTACGGTCTTTCTGATTCAGGGGTCATTCTTAAAGAATTGGGACAAAACAAGATTTAGTGTGAAGAGCGAGGTATTAACGAGGGGACCAACCCCCTCATATATATAATAAAAAATATAAGCATATAAAAGTTTGTTACGTAAGTTAATTCTTAAGTTACGTAATTTTTTTTACTAATAAAAACGTTCGTTAAAAATTAAAAGATCTAGTTGCCTTATTAAGTAACCGAAAAATTGGAGGGCAACTAGGCCTCCTTCCTCACCCCTTATTTCTCAAAATCGTTTGATCAAAACTAAGAGAAAGCCATTTAGCCAAAAAAAAGAATTAAATTTCATTTTAATAATTTATGTACGGAGAGCCAAAATCAGACATGCATTAATTCAAAAACTTTCAGAAATTAAATAAAAAATTCAAAATTTTTTGAAATGAAAGTAAGGAGCGACATTAAAACTTAAAACGAACAGAGTTTTTTATTGTTTCAAAAAGTAGAGTTGCGAGAAAGAATCAAATTTAGCGCAAGGAGCGGGGTGTCAAGGAGGAAAATCCCCTTTCATATACGGAGTAATTTCTGTTCGTTTTAAGTTTTAATGTCGCTCCTTACTTTCATTTCAAAAAAACTTGTTTTTTTTTTATTTAATGCTTACATATAGTAATGGTTATTGGGAAGTGTACAGACGTTTTCAGGGGGATTTTATGGTTGGGGAGAGGGGTTGAGAAGAGGGGAATATGTTGGGGGAGCTTTTCATTGAGGAATTTGTCATGGGAGAAGAAAATTTCCATGAAGGGAGCTCAGGATTTGCTAGCATTATTTAAAAAAAAAACAATGAAAAAATAAATATGAAAAAGTTTTTTTTTTTTAACTGGAAGTAAGGAGCAGCATTAAAACTTAAAACGAACAGAAATTATTACGCATATGAGGGGCTCTCCTCCTCCTAGTACCTCGTTCTTTTTGCTAAAGTATTTTTAGTAATTTCAACAATTTATTCTACGGCTTTTGTTATTCAGGGTAATTCTTAATGAATAGGGGCAAAATTTAAGCTTTAGTGCAAAGAGCGAGGTACTGACGCGGGGTTGAACCCCCTCATATATTTAATAAAAATATGAGAATACAAAAGTTTGTTACGTAAGCTAGTTTATAAGTTACGTATATCTTTTACTAATAAAAACATTCGTAAAAAAATTAAAAGCTCTAGTTGCCTTTTTAAGTAACCAAAAAATCGAAGGGCAACTAGGCTTCGTCCCCCGCTCTTTTTTTCTCGAAATCATTTGATCAAAATTATGAGAAAGCCATTTAGCCCAAAAAAGTAAATATGTAAATTTCGTTTTAATTATTCTTCTGCGGAGAGCCAAAATCAAAACATGCATTGATTCAAAAACGTTCAGAAATTAAACAAAAGAACAAGTTTTTTTTAACTGAAAGTAAGGAGCGACATTAAAACTTAAAACGAACAGAAATTACTTCGTATATGAAAGGGGCTGCTTCATCATCGACGCCCCGCTCTTTAAGCTAAAGTTTTTTACTGTTTAAAAAAGAAGAGTTGAGAGAAAGTGTCAAACTTTAGCGTAAAGAGCGGGGCGTTGATGAGGAAGCAGCCCTATTTATATACAAATTAATTTCTGTTTGTTCGAAGTTTTAATGTCGCTCATTACTTTCAGTTTAAAAAAAACTTGTTTTTTTTTATTTAATACTGGTAAGGACGATTAGGATTAGATTGTAACGTTTTGATGACCTTGGTTAAACTTTGTAACAAGTACTCAATGTATTTCCAATTCCATAATTCTTTCTACCAACAAACAAATGGCTTACCCCTGGGTGCGCTTCTCTTCGGGTTACTTGCGAATATTTATGTAGAGTTTGTATTTCTAGTTGTTCTATCTACTAGCGCATTTTTCAGTCAGATTTTAAGCTTTAAATAAATCAGTGCTGGAGCACCGGAAAAGGAATTTGAATAAAGAGGAAAAGGACATTCCAAAGAGTAACAAAGATGGAAATTATATACAGGAGAAAAAGAAATTAATTTGGCAATAAAGTGGCCGACATACTATGACATACAACTCACCCCCTAAGATAAATGGCTATGGTCACATTCCTCTCAGTCGAAAATAAAATAACAACACAAATTCGAGGCTAAAAAAAATTCAAACCTCATATCTTCTATTTTTTTCCTCTATCACCAGTGTCCAAATTTGCGAGATACCAAATCAGTTTTGCAGAGCTTCACTAAAAAGTCCAATACTGTATTTATGTCTTCGGTGGTAAAAAATTGGAACAATGGGCCGCATGACAATCGAAAAAGTGTTTGGTCTTGGAAGAAGAGAATTTATGAGTTAAGTGAAAACAATCATTCTATTATACAATGAAGAGATAGTTGGGCTTGGCCTGGAGTTTAAGGGGAAATACATATATCAATCTACAAACCAATAAAAACGGATTAACCACACAGTAAAAAGTCTAATGGGCCCAGGAAAATTAATTACAAGGGAATTTAAAACAATTAAAGAAGCAAACTTTTTTTTTACCTCTTCAATTTGCATTCGAGTACTGAAGAACAGAGTTATTATATATAGGACAGTACCAGGCGTCATTAGGGACTGGTTCCACAAGCTTTTTAGCCTCCTTTGGTAAAAAAATAACCTCCTGAACAACTACTCTCTAATATACTCAAGACTTTGGAAAAAAAAAAAAACAATGCGAAAAGAGGTAAAATAAATCGGCATCCAGTTTATCAAAAGGGTCTATATACAAATTTGTTTGAATTGCTTAAGGGTAAATGAAAAATTTTGTTCATGTTTTTCCCTGTTTTCTTCTGTAGTTGTTATTTTTTTTTCATGACATCTTAAATTCTTTTTATAAGATTCCGTCTATGGGGCGTACTAAAATCTGAAAAAAATCATTGCTTAGGAGCGTAATATGGAAAAGGAGGGATTGAAATCAATCAAAATACAAGCGAAGCATATTTTAGAAATACTAGTGTAAAGCCTGTAAAAATCAAAGGCTTTATTTAAGATCGAAATTCGGATGATTATCATACGGGGTTTTTTGTTTTGTAACATCCAGGTAGTAAGTTTAGATAATATTTGAGAAGATCATAATTTACATTTAGTCAACCTTTAGATAGAATAAAAAATAGCTGAGAAAATATGAATTTTAAAAGAAGGTTGCTAAAGAGTGGGGCAGGAGAGTACATATCTGTATTAGCCTTCTTGCCAGGATGTGCTAACATTAATATTTGAAATTAAACTTAAGACTTATATATGGCAGGACAGAGTGTCCTTGGGCCATAGTCTAGACAGGCTTAGGGCCATGAAAACACATAACAAAATTTTTCTGAACCACATCAGACTTGAAATCATAGATTAAGGGGGCGATAGGAGGAGAAACCAAAATAATCAGCTTGAGCTGAATCTGAAAAAAAAATCAGCTATTATAAAAAAAATACAAAAGGAGAAAGTCTTTAGTTTCAGAAATAAAGAAGGGGGAAAGGGATAGGAGTATCCGTAAATCTCTAGGAATCAATGCTTGGGAGTGTAATATGGAAAGAGTGGGGTTGAAGTCAATCACAAATGTAAGCTATTGTAGGTATATTCTAGAAATTTGACCTATAGAGCAGAAATCAAAGATTTCAGATATTGAATTCTGAAATTTAGAGGATTATCCTACAAGGTTTTATGTCTCGCAATGCTCATAAAATTAAATACAGTCTAAGAAATTTACAATATACATCTTATTTATCCTATTTATATGCTCGAAAAAAGCTGAGAATAATTAAAATTTTAAAGAAATTGATTGAAGAGTGGACTGGAGAATCCATAAGTGAATTAGCCTTTTTGTAAGGATGAGCTATTATTAGCATTTGTAACCAATCTCGAAAGGTAAAAAGCACAAAACATAGTATGGAGTAGAGGCAAACCTAGGGCCATAAAATCACATAAAAAAAATTCTCTGAACAACACAAGGCTTAGAATCATAAGCTAAGAGGGCAATTACAGGAGAAATTAAAATATTCCTACTTAGCTGAGTTCCGAAATTCTGAAATTGTAAGTCATAGGACCCAAAACAACATAGACAGACTCAAAATTTTTGAAGATATTTTGCTTTTTCGAAATTTTCAAACTTTTAACGAAAAGGGTGGTGAGAATTTGATTTTGTAATAAAGATACTAAACTAATTGTAGTGAAGTAAAATGAGAAGTGTAACATCCTCAAATTCTAAAAAGAAAATGGCATACAGTAAAAGGCCCTCCTGGAAAATTAAAAAATTATTAAAAATGAAAAAGGGAAGGAGAAAGTATTTAGTTTTCAGAAATAGAAAAGGAGTGAAGGTACAGTAAGTCTCTAAGGATCCATACTTAGAAACACAATATGAAATAACATGGTTTGAAAACGATTCAAGGAAGGCTTTTGAATAATGTGGTTTTAAACAATTGGTGGGTGTGCGCTAATCAGAAAAAATATCAAATAATCAACTGCATTTATAAGATCAATGTGGGTAGCTCATTAGCCCTACCATAAGTTTTTGAAAGATTTCTGTACCTTGAGAGGATTATCTAATAATTACAGTGAGTATTAAACTAATTGATGTGAAAAATATATTATGTAAAATGAAATTTAAACCCTTTAATTCTAAGAAAAACGGGATGTAATTAAAGCTTTCTCTGCTAACATTAAAAAAAAAAAATACTAAAATTGAAAAAAGAAAGAAAACACAAAGGAGAAAATCTTTAGTTGCAGAAATAGTGAAAGAGGAAAGGTGTAGAAGCGTACGCAATTCTTTAAGAAACCGTTGTTAATGGCGGAATACAGAATAAAGTAGTTTGGAAACAATTAAAGGAAAGATTTCGAATAGTATGGTGGTAAGAAATTGGTATTAGAGCGTACGGAAATCTGAATAATCTAAGCTTAGGAGCATATTTTGGAAATAGTGGTTCCAAGGTAATAACCAGTGTACACTAATGCAGACATGATCTAAAAATACTACCTAAAAAGTGTAAATTCAAAGATTCTACTTTTAAAATCTGAAATCCAGAGGTTCAATAAATTATGGTAGATTAGGCCCCAACGCTTTTCTTGGAGAAGATTGAAAAATTATACTCCTGTGTCAAATCATCAATGATGATACTTCGGGCATGGAGATAAGTGGTCTGATTTTTGCTTGCATGATGTTACCCCTCTCTCGGCTTTGTTGTTACGATTACGATAGAGGACTTGTTTAAAACAAGAAATAGAAACTTGAATCTAAGAAAATCTAAAACTAATGGGAGGGAGTTGAGAGGCAAGATACTTTCGCACCTTCGCGTCATAGAAATGTAATATCAAAATTTTGCAAAAAAATAATTTAACTCAAATCTTAGAAAAAAAAATTTCTTAGAAAAAAATTTCCAGGGAGGGGGATTTCATGGTGTCAGAGATTAAATAAAAAACAAGCTTTTTGAACTGAAAGTAAAGAGCAGCAACAGAATTGAAAATGAATAGAAATTATTCCTTATATAATGGAGGCTACCCTTTCTCTTTCCTCGCTCTTTCCACTAAAGTTTGACTTTCTCTCCCAAATCTTAAAAAACCACTCTTAAAAGATAACGGCTGTTGAAATTGAATGATAATTATTCTTAAAGAACTTCAAGAGTCAAGTTTTTCTTAGAAATATTCAAAAATATTCAATAGAAAAAAGAACAAATTCAGGTCCAACAAGCTTTAACTGTTTTTTTGCTGTTGTCTTTTTACAAATCTGATAGGGAGATTGAGACAAAGTACAACAATTCGATATATTTCTATTTAATGTTCCTACAGAAGACACCAGAAACATTGGAGAACAGGATATCAAACAGTTCGTGGTAACGAACTGTAGTAAGGAGCGACCCGGCTCAATAGTAACCAAAACTCTACAAAATAGAATTTTGATGCCAATACATACATAAAAAGAATCGCATTTTAATGCTGATTTTAAATATATAAGTTTCATCAAGTTTAGTCTTACCCATCAAAAGTTACGAGCCTGAGAAAATTTGCGTTATTTTAGAAAATAGGGGGAAACGCCCCCTAGAAGTCATAGAATCTTTACGAAAATCACACCATCAGATTCACCGTATCAGAAAACCCTACTGTAGAAGTTTCAAGCTCCTATCTACAAAAATGTGGAATTTTGTATTTTTTGCCAGAAGGCAGATCACGGATGTGTGTTTATTTGTTTTTTTTTTTTTTTTTTCTTTTTCCCAGGGGTGATCGTATCGACCCAGTTGTCCTAGAATGTTGCAAGAGGGCTCATTTTAACGGAAATGAAAAGTTCTAGTGCCCTTTTTAAGTGACCAAAAAAATTGGAGGGCACCTAGGCCCCCCCAAGCTAATTATTTTACCAAAATCAACAAATCAAAATTCTGAGATAGCCATTTTATTCAGCGTAGTCGAAAAACCTTATGACTATGTCTTTGGGGACGATTTACTCCCCCACAGTCCCCGTGGGAGGGGCAACAAGTTACAAACTTTGACCAGTGCTTACATATAGTAATGGTTATTGGGAAGTGTACAGGCGTTTTCAGGAGGATTTTTCTGGTTTGGGGAGGGGTTGAGAAGAGGGGGATATGCTGGGGGAACTTTCCATCGATAGTTTGTCATGGCGGAAGAAAATCTCCATGAAGGGAGCGCAGGATTTACTAGCATTATTTAAAAAAAAATGAAAAAATAAATATGAAAAAGTTCTTTCAGCTGGAAGTAAGGAGCAGCATTAAAACTTAAAACAAACAGAAATTATTACCCATTTGAGGGGCTCACCTCCTCCTAATACCTCGCTCTTTACGCTAAAGTATTTTTAGTAATTTCAACTATTTATTCTACAGCTTTTGTGATTCTGGGGTCATTCTTAATTAATTGGGACAAAATTCAAGCTTTAATGTAAAGAGCGAGGATCTGACAAGGGGGGAACCCCCTCATATATGTAATAAAAATATGAGAATACAAAATTTCTTTACTTAAGCTAATTTATAAGTTACGTAAATCTTTTACTAATAAAAATATTCGTAAAAAATCAAAAATTCTAGTTGCCTTTTTAATTAACCAAAAAACCGGAGGGCAACTAGGCTTCCTCCCCCGCTCTTTTTTTATCAAAATCATTCGATCAAAATTATGGGAAAGCCATTTAGCCAAAAAAAAAAATGCAAATTTTGTTTTAATTATTCCCCTGCGGAGAGCCAAAATCAAAACATGCATTGATTCAAAAACGTCCAGAAATTAAATAAAAAAACAAGTTTTTTTAACTGAAAGTAAGGAGCGACATTAAAACTTAAAACGACCAGAAATTACTTCGTATATGAAAGAGGCTGCTTCCTCATCAACGCCCCGCTCTTTACGCTAAAGTTTTTTACTGTTTTAAAAAAATAATTGAGAGAAAGAGTCAAACTTTAGCGTAAAGAGCGAGGCGTTAATGAGGAAGCAGCCTCTTTCATATACGAAGTAATTTCTGGTCGTTTTAAGTTTTAATGTCGCTCCTTACTTTCAGTTAAAAAAACTTGTTTTTTTATTTAATTTCTAGTACTAAAATCGAAGGTTTAACTCTTGTAGACTTCGGATATGCAGACTATTTAAGTTTCCTGTGGAGCAGAGTTTTCAAAATGAATGATTGGCAGTATTGATAGTTAATAATACTAAGCTATTTATAGATACAAATATATCATGCTTCACAAAGCCTCTCAGTTTCTTATAAAATAAAAATCTATCACTCTAAATGGCGGGCTGACAGAACTAATATTAGTAAGTAGCCTTCTATTGGAAAACGAAGCACTGGGAATTGTAAAAAAAATATCTTCCAAGTCTGGGGTCTAAGAGTTTCATTTCGAAAATTATATAAAAGTAATTGAAAGGACTTTTAAGCTGCGATTTAATATTATTGTTTAACAGACATAGTCTCATAAGCATTAAGACACTTAGTAATAGAAATTTAGTAAAATAAATTGCGGAATTTTTGAGAGGGTTAACTGGATAATCAATAAGATGGTGAGGTATTTAAGGGAGCCTTTAATATTCAATGCTAGGGTCAAAGAGAAGAAAATCAGACTCTGTATCAAATACCTCCAAATACGAAAGAAATCATAAATCTATAATATAAGTTAATCATTCTTAATATAAACAATCATATATAAACTGGTGTCTGCTTATTAACGCTGGCGTATACTGTTAATTTTTGTGAACTTCTAAGAGCCGCTTACCCTTTCCGCTTTGCGTATTACACTTTTTAGTTTAAAAAATATTAAAGAACTTTAAGCTCGGTGGTAGAAGCCTTTTTTTGGATAATTTCGTTTTTTTTAGGATTTGAGGTAGTTCACAAAGAAAAATCCATGACAAACATCGCACAAACTATGGACAACTATACATCGCACAAACTATGCGTCCTAAATTTTTTTTTTTTATCACAATTCTGAATTAAGCAGACATAATTTCACTTGCATTTATTTTCTGAAGCATTTTTTGTACAAGGAACAAAGAAAACGAAGCATTTCTGTTCTAAAATGTCCACATTATGAACATCATCGGCCCGCACAATACTGACTGAAGAAACAAGTAGTGCTCAAAACTATAGACGGTGTAAAGAGTCTGATTGTGTTTTGAAGGCACCGTCAAAAATTGTTTCAGGGCACCTGTAGGAGCGAACCCATCTGGGAAACAAGAGGTCATTAAAAATTCTATATAAATAGGGAAATGAGACATTACCATTTAAATATTTGGCCAAAAAAGCTCCTGATGACAATTCAGCCCATCACTCTTCTCATCTCGTGAAGTCTGCAACCGGCAATCAAGCCTAATTCTTTCTCCACCTTTGTACTAGTAAGCATGTGAATATGTTTGTTACATTATATAAGTAATTATTTTCTGCAATAAGAGGTAGCATCAATATTGCAGGCGTACTTCAAAAATATTTTTAGGGGAACTCCCGTTACCTAAGGCAATCCGCAGGATAGAGGTAACCCGAAGAAGTGCTCATAAACATGAAATTCTTATTTAAAACTAAGAAAGATAAGATAATTGTAGGGAGCACTCATATGAATGACGTTAAATCAACAGCAAATTTCTCATTAGAACAGCAATTTATTGATATATTCAAATTATATGAGAATAATTAACGCATTCATCTTTCTTAGAGTCACAGTTTGTGAAGGAGCTTTAGGATTATCAGTATTGGTATCAATAACCAGCAGGAGCGCTAAAAATAAATATACTACTATAAACGAGTAGGCCAATATATCTGAAGGATCATGGATAACTGGGAAGGTTGGGCATAGAACTTGTGCGCCAAAACTCTATAATAGAAGCACAATTTTAGAGGTTTCAAGTAAACTACTCCTACACGAAGATTGACCAGTCGTCTTCCATAATGACATATGCGCAATTATACTAAAATTAAAATACAAAATATACAATTTGATAGCTTGACGAAACTGAAGCTCAGCTACTGAATAATAGCAAAATTTTTATTATATATTAACAACTGAAAGCGTAGAACAGCAACAAAATAACATACCCAAAATTTGTAAAGGGAAGATAAAATAAAAGCTTAAATTTTTTGTCAGTGATAAATAATAAACACAAAACTTAACTAAAATAATAAACTTAAACAAAAATAATAAAAGGTGCTTAGGCTGTAAAATTTTCTTGCAAGAATATAGGGTAAATCTTCTTATTCGAACTACATGATAGGTGTTAATGGGTGGTGGAAGACGTCACTGGCTACCACAAGGGACTCGTGATCCAGAATACAAGTCTGAAGAAGGAAGGCGTCAAGATAGAAGAGATCTCATTGAGCAATGGCTGAAAGACAAAAAGAAACGAGGTCATTCTGCTGAATATGTTTGGAACAAAGCCCAATTCAACAAAATCGATGCTCAGAAAACAGAGTTTCTTTTAGGTAAGGGTTTTCATGTGTTTTCTATTTCTTTTGAATTTAATTCAAAATCACGTCGCTAGGACATTCAAGGAAAAAAGCCAGTCATTAATTGATCATACGATCTTTATTTCAGTGAGAAAAACCATTGTTCGTCTAACTGCATTCTAGGGTGTCAAACCAAGGCTAAGTAATTCTTATATATCCAAATTGCTAATGGTTACTATATAATATGGCATATTTCTTATTTATAGCAATTTAAGATGTCTAAACTTTCAGAGAAAAACGCAGAAAATAGATGTTTGTAACCGATAACCAGGTCTCTATTTCAATGAGAAATTAAATAGAAAAAAAACAAGTTTTTTTAACTGAAAGTAAGGACCGATTTTAAAAATTAAAACGAACAAAAATTACTCTGTGTATGAAAGGGGCTGTTCCCTTCTCAACGCCCCGCTCTTTACGCTAAAGTTTGACTCTTTCTCTCAATGCTACTTTATTAAACAGTAAAAATCAATAGCGTGCAGAGCGGGGCGTTGAGAAGAGAACAGTCCCTTTCATACATAGAGTAGGTTTCTGTTCGTTTTAAGTTTTAATGTTGCTCCTTACTTTCAGTTAAAAGAAACTTCCCAAGTCATCCCAAAAGACATAGTTATTATGTCTTTCGACTTTCGACTTTCGACTCTTTCGACAAAATAACTATCTCAAAATTTTGATCCATTGACTTAGGGAAAAATGAGCGTGGGAGGGGGCCATTTTTTGGTCACTTAAAAAGGGGACTAAAACTATTAATTTTCCCTAGAGTGAGCCCTCTTGCGACATTCTAGGACCACTTGGTCAGATACGATGACCCCTGGAAAAAAAAAAACAGAAAAAAATAAATAAAAATAAACACGCATCCGTGATCGTTAGGATTCTATGACTTTTAGGAGTGTTTTCCTTTATTTTCCAAAATAAAGCAAATTTTCTCAGGCTCTTAACTTTTGATGAGCAAGACTAAATTTGATGAGGCTTATATATAAAATCAGCATCAACATGCGATTCTTTGAATATATCTCTTAGCATCAACATTCCGATTTTTATTGTTTCGTTTACTATTGAGCTGGGTCACTCTTTGCTACAGTTCGTTACCACGAACTGTTTGAAACTATGGTTTGCCTGAATTATTTTTAGGGATTTGATTTATATATATATATATATATATATATATATATTAGTAGCATAATTTAATGCTTTACTAAGGTATAATTAATCAATTATAATTAATTACAAAGTAATGAATTAATTTAATTTGAGACCAAGCAATCTATTTGTATCTAATTGGAATATTACCATTATTTCAGCTGACGTGTGTCTTATTTATAGTCATACAAGCTGTCTGAACATTCAGGAGATCTGGCTCAAGGCAGAAAATACGTCTCAAGAATTAAAGATGTGGTCTTTATTTCAGTGAGAGGAGTAATTTTTTATTTAACATTTTTTTTGGGAACCTAGTTCCTTCAAACCCTTTGTTGATACCACATCGAGCTATAGGCACTTTTGATGCACTTATATAAAGGCTGACTAGCCATGGCTATAACAAAGGAGCCTACGCAAAGCAGTGGAAACAAAAAATAAAAACATTAAGAGCCTTATAACTAAGGTTGACTCAGAAACCATGGAACTTGAATACATCTGCCCTTGTTTCTGCACTTATTTATATTGATCCTAGCCTTACTTGTGATTACCGAAATATCCAGGGCTGGATAAAGGGCGATTGGAACAAATGCGACCAATCACACACTCGTTATACGTACATCGGGAGCTTTCCCCGTCTGAAGTACTTGCAAGGAGTATGTTTTTTTTTCTATATAACGTGGAGTCAAGCTATAAATCACAGCCAAGCAAATTTAAAATGGACGGAACCCCTATTTCAGAATAAGAAACCATAAGTTAAGTAAAGAAAGTTTTCAAAAGTCATCAAACATTATTAAAAATAAAAGTCTTTGGTATTGTCAACTATGGGTGCATCAGATAATTTTCCTGTCCTAAGTGCTTTTAAGTGGTATTTTTGTTTGTTTCTTGTGGACTTGGTCTGGTATCGCATCTATAATAACGATATCAGTTCACCCCATAAGATGAAGAATATATTCACTTGGCGTACAACAGAAGGTCTTCAGACCCTCCCATTCTTCAGTCCCCCCTCTAGAAGAAACTTTTTTCTTCAAGAATCTTCATAGAACTAAGAAAAGCCTACACAACTCGAGCATCCATAGAAATGGGTCAATTTTCTTTTGTATATCTTTACCTTTATGGAGCCATATGGCTCATTTTCCAATTTTCATTGTCAATTTTGCTTGATTTGAGAAAATTAGCTTTAAATCCTCTCCCGAAAGTAAAACAGTTCAAAATAGGGATGATACCTTTTTATTGACAGTGAAATATAAAATTATTTAACTGGATATTTTGAACACATATACAGTGTTCATCATCAGCAGTAAAACTGCTGATGAGTTTTACTGCTGATGATGAACGCTGTATATGTGTTCGAAATATCCAGTTAAATAATTTTATATTTCACTGTCAATAAAAAGGTATCATCCCTATTTTGAACTGTTTTACTTTCGTCATGGAAAGGCAGTGTGGTCTTCGAAGTTATCTAATCCCCTCCCTCTCCTCTCTAGTAATTTGAAGAAATTACACCATGGGCCTTATGAACCTAAATACAAATCGGAACCTAACTAATCGGACCCACTGTGTATAAAGGATCGGCGTTGGAATCAACATCAAATCTTTATACGGAATTTTAAAATATCCTATTCTTAATACTTCCAGTAAGAGTTGCTGTTGGAGAGAGATACTTTTTCAGCCTACAGTCAATGAGACTACCTAATATCAACAATGAATCAGGATGGATTGATTAATTTAGCAATTATGCTGATTAAAAGTTAAAAATTAAGGAAATTAGATTTTCAATCAGTTTTGGAAGAATTTATGTATCAAAAACAAAGAAATATGTTAAATCAGGTTTTCATAATCGGTGATGTCAATTTCAAAAGACATTTTCAGCAGCTTCATAATATCTAGAGGACAAAAAAAGCTCACGTAAGCTCAAAATAAGGACGAAAAAGGACATAAGAGAATAAAAACGCAAGCCCAACATTAACAAAAAGAACCATCAAATGAGACAAGATCAAGAGAAAGACCTGAGAAGTGTAAATGTACCGGTGAAAATGAACAACCTAGACCATCAAAAGTGACAAGACTAATCCGAGCAGCTAGGACAAAGGGCATTGAAAAAACCTCTGAAGTTATGATTAACCAAAATAAAGCACAAAGAAATATGTAATTGGAATATTTGTGGCAGCAATAATTGAAAGGAGTCAAAAACAAAATTAAAGAACAAAGAAATATTAGGTTAAAATATCAGTGAGAGCGGCAAATCCATTGACTTAATACGAAAGTGAAGAACCAAAAAAATATGCGACAATAAGACAGGTGACATTGAGTATCAAAAATGAAACTATTGAACAAGGAAAGACATAAGTAGCAGATATAAGACAATGAGAACAAAGAAATATGTAGTTAGAAGATAGGCAGCAGCGAGAATTACAAGTAACAGCGTTAATCGGAAGTATCAAAAATGAAAGTGGAAAACAAAGAATTATAGGTCTAGCAGAAATGTGACAGCAAGTATCAGAGAGTGTCGAAAATGGCATTGATGAGCAAAGAATTGTGCTGTTTGAAGATAAGCTACTGTGATAACCAGAGCGAGTCAAAAATGAAAGTAAAGAAGAAAAAAATGTTACGTTAGAATAACAACGCCATAGCAATCTTTGACGCCAACAAACTGTCGTGCAATCCCAGTAAAAACCTAAAAAGACACCGTTACTGAAACTGAATTTAATTTTAAATTTAAAACATAGAAATGGCCCACAAAATAAAACTTCCATTCAGACCCCTCACCTAGTCCATCCTGCCCTGCATATGCCCTGCTTGTAAATATTTATACAGTAATTGCAGCAAATGATGAAGCTCAGGAAACAGTCGTCACTGTAAATGCACTTTAATCAGAAATATATTATAATAAAGAAAAAAATAATAATTTGTCTGTACAAACACCACCTTGGGCCTTGACAAAATGTTTGAAAGGTTTGCAACAATTATTGATGTTAATTTTTATTTCATGAAATTATCAGTCTGAAGATTTTCTTCGCCTTGATAATTGTTATTAGCATTATATTCAAGTAATTATAACCATTTATCCTATGAATATAAATAAAAATAAAATAAAAAAAAAGTAAAAATTGACACCGCTAGACTTAATAGTCTTAACCGTTGGTGATGAAAGCACTACCAAATTCGTATTGCCCTTTCATAGCCCATGAGCCATTAAGTGCAACAGAAATTAAGAAAATTAAATTGGAAGCCAATAATTAAAAGAAGGTGTAGTTTCCAGTTTCGCTTGAATAATTTTAATCTTTGGTTAAACAATAAAAGCACTTAAGATCCACGTTTTGTTTTAAGCACTGTTAGATTTTAGTCAGATTTTTAATAGTCAAATTTTGCATTCTATTTCCGGAACAAAAAATTTGACATAAAGACAACGATTAAAAATGGCAAGTTAGATGATTTCCTCCTCAACATGGATTTGAGGAAAAAAAAGTAAAAAAGGGGAAAGGAAAAAAAATACACATGAAAAACTATCAATCAAACAACAAAATGACTTTTGCAACTGCCGAAACAAAATTAATCACTGATTACCCACTGAAGACTATCCCTTTTATTAGACAGCTAAGTGAAAAATCTCTGATTTTCTTGTGCTGATCTTCAAATGACCCGATACCTTTCCATCTTCTCATCCATGTTTTTTTTATTTTTCTTTTTTTTTGCAAATCTTGGCATTAGTAAGAACAACCTAGACCCAAAGCCTAGGACAACTGATTGAGTCCACTTTCAAAACCTCTGATTACGCAATTTTCGTTCAGGCTTACTGCCATAAAGTCGGTCTTCGACGGCTCAAAGTTTTGACTTCGTTAAAAAACTTTTTTTGCATGCTAACTAGTGGTCTGCGTTGTGTAGGTACCGATCTCCTGATTCGATTTCTTCGAATCATCCCAATTATTCGAAAGATAACTTCGATGTTTCGAAAAACATCCCTATGAACTATTCCTAATGGGTGATTTAACCTCAACCTGCTAGATCAAAATTCTGCTTCAACTATTGATTTTTTGTCAATGATACTCTCTTCGGGAACTCTACCTTCAGTTTGTATACCAACCCGAGTTACTGAAACACAAACGTCTCTTATCGATAAAATAATAAAAAACTATTTTTTTTAGCTGAAAGTAAGGAGCGACATTAAAACTTAAAACGAACAGAAATTACTCCGTATATGAAATGGGATTTTCCTCCTTGACACCCCGCTCCTTACGCTAAAGTTTTACTCTTTACCACAATTCTACTTTTTAAAACAATTAAAAGCTTTAGCGTAAAGAGCGAGGGATTGCAGAGTGGACAACCCATTTCATATACGGAGTAATATCTGTTCGTTTTAAGTTTTAATGTCGCTCCTTACTTTCAGCTAAAAAAATTAGTTTTTTTTTATTTAATTTCTGAACGTTTTTGAATTAATGCATGTTTGGTTTTGGCTCTCCTCACATAAATTATTAAAATGAAATGTGTATATTAATTTTTTTTTGGCTAAATGGCTTTCTCTTAGTTTCGATCAGACGATTTTGAGAAATAAAGGGTGGAGAAGGAGGTCTAGTTGCCCTCCAATTTTTCGGTTACTTAAGAATGCAACTAGAACTTTTAATTTTTAACGAATGTTTTTATTAGTAAAAAATATACGTAACTTAAGAATTAACTTACGTAACAAACTTTCATAATCTTATATTTTTATTATGTATACGAGGGGGTTTATACCCTCGTTAATATCTCGCTCTTTACACTAAATCGTAAGTTTTGTCCCAATTCTTTAAGAATGACCCCTGAATCAGAAAGGCCGTAGAATAAATAGTTGAAATTACTAAAAATACTTCAGCATAAAGAGCGAGGTATTTATTTCCTCCTAAATACCTCGCTCTTAATGCTAAAGTATTTTTCGAACCCTCATATAAGTAATAACCTCTGTTCGTTTTAAGTTTCAATGCTACCCCTTCCTTTCATTTGAAAAAACGTTTTCATATTTATTTTTCATTGTTTTCTTTTAGTAATGCTAGAAAATCCTGAGCCCTTTTCATTGAATTTTTCTTCCCCAATGACAGATTCCTCCAAGGAAAGATCCTCCAACATAGCCCCCTCCCCTCAGATCCACCCCAAAACAAAATAAAATCCCCCTGAAAACGTTTGTACGCTTCCCAATAACCATTACTATATGTAAACACTGGTCAAAGTTTGTAACTTGCAGCCCCTCCCCCAGGGATTGTGGGGGAGTAAGTCATCCCCAAAGACATAGTTATTATGGTTTTCGACTATGCTGAACAAAATGGCTATCTCAAAATTTTGATTCGTTGACTTTGGGAAACAAATGAGCGCGGGAGGGGGCCTAGATGCCCTCCAATTTTTTTGGTCACTTAAAAAGGGCACTAGAACTTTTCATTTCCGTTAGAATGAGCTCTCTTGCGACATTCTAGGACCACTAGCTCGATACGATGACCCCTGGGAAAAAAAAAAAAAACAAATAAACACGCACCCGTGATTTGTCTTCTGGCAAAAAATACAAAATTCCACATTTTTGTAGATAGGAGCTTGAAACTTCCACAGTATGGTTCTCTGATACGCTGAATCTGATAGTGTCATTTTCGTTAAGATTCTACGATTTTTAGGGGGTGCTTCCCCTATTTTCTTAAATAAGGCAAATTTTCTCAGGCTCGTAACTTTTGATGGGTAAAACTAAACTTGATGAAATTTATATATTTAAAATCAGCATTAAAATGCGATTCTTTTGATGTAGCTATTGATATCAAAATTCAATTTTTTATAGTTTTGGTTACTATTGAGCCGGCTCGCTCCTTACTGCAATTCGTTACCACGAACTGTTTGATTATTTTTTCGTCACTAGATGTCTTAGATAATTTGGTGCTGGTTAGTGATTTTTCTGATCATTTTTCCTCTATTTCCCGATATAAGAGCGCTGATCAGGCGCAGCGTATGGCATCACCATCTAATCTCCCATTTTTCTGTTATGGTGATACTGAGCTAAGTCTACTTAATTCTCGTCTGACTGATCTACCATGGGATAGTTTGGTTTCTGATTCAAATTTTAACCACTCTTTTGATTCCTTTTAGGATTTAGTTAAAGAAGGAATCCTGGAAATTTGCAATCGGGGTCGAGCGCCCCGTACTTCGAAAAGGATAGCACCACTGAATTCATGGATCTCCATATAAGCTGGAAAAGGAAAAATTATTTGTGGAAGCTTTACAAGGCTTTACCATCTTTAGCTCATCACGAACGATTCAAGGCCTATAGGAGTATATTTAATACTCTGTGTCGGAAGGCAGAGTCTCAGTATTATCATAGGAAAGTTTCTGAATGTGGGAAGGATGTAAGGAAGACATGGTATTTAATTAATTCAGTTCTTATACCTACTCCCCCTCTACCTTCAGTTCCATCAATGCTGAAAATCAATGGTAAAACGTCCAAGGAGATGTAGATGTTCAGCTAGAGCTTACCTCTTATTTTGCTAATATAGGAAAGGTAACTGCATCCTCTCCAAGCTCTGCAACTTCTCGTTGCGATTTCAGAGCCTTTCTTGGACCCTCATGTTTGAAGTTGATGGTTTTGAATTCTGATTCTGAATTTGAGGTAGCTTGTACCGTGAATGCTCTTAAAGGATCATCCTCTTCAGGACCAGACAATATTCCTACAAGGGTTATCCGTGCCATTCTGCCTTCTGTTCTGTCACCACTGACTAAGCTCGTCAATCTGTATTTCGGAAAAGGTATTTTTCCTGAATCTCAAAAGCGAGCTAAGGTTATAGTTCTCTATAAAGGTGGTTCTCGGAGTGATCCTGCTAATTATAGGCCAATTTATCTCCTATCTGTTTTCAGCAAAATTTTTGAGAAGGCTATGCTATCCAGGCATCTTAGTTTTCTGGATGCAAAAGATTTTTTGTATAATTTCCAGTTTGGATTCCGAGCGAGTCACTCTACGGAGCATGCTTGCGCAGCTTTATCGAATTTCATTCATTCGGCAACAGATTCTAGTCATATCCCAGCAGCTTATTTTTGGATGTTCGTAAAGATTTTGATTCCTTGACTCATCTGATTTTTCTTTGGAAACTATTACATATCGGTATAAGATCAAACGCTTATTCTTGGTTTGATTCATATCTTTCTAGTAGGCTTATTTCAATTGATCCGCTTTTCCGGAGCCCTTCTGAAGTATATTATGGCGTCCTGCAGGGATCTCTTCTTGGTACCATTTTATTTTTGATTTATGTTAATAATCTGATTTTGGTTGTAAAAAACATCAGGCCTCTGGCATGCTGCAAGCTGTGTCAGCCTGATTCTCAGTCTTGTTCTAATACTTCTTCTAATGAAAATTTTCTTGTTGCTTTTGCTGATGATACCACTCTTGGGACCCTTGAGGAGATGGAATGTGATATCAAGTCTAACCTTGTGGCATTATTTGAGAGAGTTATGTCATGGTTTAATGCCAATTACTTGGTCTTGAATGTTGGTAAATCACATTTTCTTATTTTTTCTCAAATTGGTATAACTTTCCCTCAGCTTACACACCCTCAGGTGTCACAAGGCTCCTTGTGTAGACCAGATAATCGGGTGGTCCTGTTTCTTGGTATCCTGCTTGATGAAAACCTTTCATTCAAAAACCATGTAGCCATGATTAGGGTTAAGGTCTCACGGAGTGTTGGTATCATTTGAAAACTTAGATGCACATTTCCTGGATCTATTCTGAAACTTCTTTTTTTCTGTCTTGTCCAGTCATATGTTTCTTATTGCCCCATTGTATGGATGTCTACTTTTCTGTCTACACTGCAGTCACTTTCCGTCATGTATAATAAAGCACGGCGTCTGGTTATGGACACCAACCGTTCTTCACCAACACCGCTCTTAAGTCTACGATCTATTTACATTATTTCTTGTTCTTCTTTTGTCTTTGATCAACTTCACGGCAATCTTCCAAAATCTCTTTGGAAAACTCCTATGTTTATTTCTGATTCAGCTTCATATAGCCTTCGTTCCTCAAATAATATCTAAATTCCGCCTACCCCTACTATTCGATCAGATTTCAATCCCCACATTGCTTGTCAACAGGTCTGGAATTCACTATCTTCTTCAGTGCAGAAATGCCACTCGTTTGGGACTTTTCAAAGGATTCTTAAGGATCATTTAATAAAGAATCAAATAGATTAATTTTGTTTTCCTCTAAGGAGTTGATAGCCCCTGTGTTTTGTAAGTTGTGTGTAGTTTTCCTCTCTGCACTTTGCTCCCAGGCCTCAGGTATGTTTTTTTTTCTCCTTCTAGTTGTTGCTTGTATTGCCCATAAATATATTGCCAGTGAACTGCTATATGTGATTGCCTATATTGAATTTATTGCTTGTATAATGATTTTTTTTCTTACCCCCCTTGTATCCCTAGCCATGGAGACTTTTGAGGGGAATTATGTGTATTCTAATTCGATTTTGAATAGTATTTTGTATTGCCTTCTATTTAATATTAATAAACTTCTCTCTTTCTCTCTCTCTCTCTCTCTCTCTCTCTCTCGGGGGGAGTGCAATGCGTGATTTGGGCAAATCATCCGACACTTGCCCGTGTTTTTCTACCAGATTTTTCTGGGAGAAAAACCCATCCCATCCTAACCATATAACCAGCGACAACATGACTCGAACCCCTGCCCCATGCTTCAACTTCAGAGCGCTAACCACTCGGCTAGGATGGCAAAGTTTTGAGCCATCCATAATTTTTTTTTTTTGCTTACGACGGGGCGGAAAAAAAAAACAATAGCATTATAATATACTTTTAAAGATGTAAGCATAAGATAGTAAAATCTCTTTCTCTCTTCGGTGTAACTTCCATTCAAATAGAATGTCTTCTTTCCAGCTGGATACGAGTAAATTCTAAACTTTCACCAATTTTTTTCTTATAGGGCTATTTGACTATTCCCACTTGGATTTCGATTCTGACCGAGATCAAGGAATATTTGGAGACCCTTCACTTTCGGACATGTCACAGAAGGCTTTGGAAATCCTTAAGAAAAACCCTCATGGATATGTCCTTGTTGTTGAAAGTAAGTGGATACTTCTTTAAACCTGAGCCAAAGTACTTCCGTGATAAATGAGATTTAATTCCACTGCTTTATTTCTGTGAGGTACTTAATTTTCATTGGTTTACATCTGTGACGTAATTTATATTAGCTGGCTTACATCTATGGCGTAATTTATTTTTATTGGCTTACATCTTTAAATTTACTTTTTGAAAACCTTACTTGTTTTTGAAGCTTATAATGTGTATCAAATTAATTTGGAGACACATCATAAAAGTAAAGTATTTAAAACCTGATTATATTTTTGTACAAGATTTTAAACCTGTAAAAATAACAAATATTTGAGGCACATACCTTTTACAAACTAACTCTTTTTTCAGTGTTTGAACTTTATTTTTCCTGCCGTAAAGTTGAATCTTATGCCAGATCTTTAAATATAATTAATAAAATAAAATAATTAAATAATTAAATAAAAAAAAGGGGCTGTCCCCACCTCAACGCTCCGCTCTTTGCGCTAGAGTTTTTCATTGTTTTAAAATGTAGACTTTTAAGAAAGAGTCACACTTTAGTGTAAAGAGCGGGGCGTTGAGCAGGGTAAAGCTCCTTTCATATACAATCTTGTATACAATCTTGAAATCTTGGTATTGAAACATAATTAAAAATTCAAGAGGTTATTCACCGTTACTCTTAAGTTTTGCCACTAGACCAGCAGATTTTTTTTCATCGAAATAAGCAAAGAGCGACTCGGCTCAATAGTAACCGAAACTGTAAAAAAAAATGGATTTCAATATTAATAGATACATCAACAGAATCAGCTTATTATGCTGATTCTAAATGTACAAAATTTATCAAATTTTGTTTTATACATCAAAAGCTACAAGCCCAAGAAAAATAACCAAATTTTTGAAATAATGGGAAAAACCCCTTGATTCAGTTTTTCCAGCTCCATTAACGTTCCCTAAATGTTTTAACTTGATCCCCGCTTCACTCGTGACATATTGTATCTTTGCCATTTGGACAACTTTGATGAACTTACAACTCTTTTCAATTTGTTCTTTGATTGTAGAAGTATTACTAGCAGTAGCATTAGTGGTAGTAGCATTAGTTTTAGGAGCAGTTGGAGAAGCAGCTGCTGTATAAAATAATACCAGTTGCAAGTAGTCATAAATGCAGTTGCAAGTGCCGTATGTAGTCTCAGTCACAATTCTAAGTAGTTTAGGTAGCTGTCTCAAATAGTCACAATCGTAAGTAGTCAAAGTTACTGTGTCAGGTTGTTGCACGCACAGTCACAAGTAGTAGCAGTTGGACCCGTATGCAGCTGATGACACAAGTGGTTTATGCGACCAAAGTCAAATGTAGTCACTATTGAAGTTCTATGCGGTCATAGTTGCAATCAAAAGTAGTTATAGCCTCAGTTGTAAGAAGTTGGAGTCATGATTCGTCAAAATAAGTATTTGCAGTCGTAACTAGTTTGAAACTTAAGCAGTCAGACAGAGTCACAGTCGTAAATAGTCGCAGTTGCAGTCATGAATTATCGCTGTAGTAATAGTAGCATAAGAAGTACTTTTAGCAGTAGTGGCAGTAGTGGTAGTAGTAGAAGTAGTAGAAGTAGTAGTAGAAGTAGTGGAAGTAGTAGAAGTAGTAGCAGTCATAGTAGTAGTTGTAGTAGTAGTAATATTAGTACAAGTAGAAGGAATAGGAGTAGAAGCAGTAGAAATATTTGTCATATCTCTGAAAGTTTCTCCTTAATGCCCTTAGCCTTTCCAAATATATTGCAGACACGCATTTTTAACATAAACATTTAGTGATACATCCCCATCAAAATGTTTTGAAAGTCTCAACTTAAGAACCGTAGCTGTTCTTGCGACTCCGCTAAAACACCCTATGACAAACTTGAATAGATTTTTTTTAACAGTTCCACATCTCCAATGGCATGCCTTGAAAGTTCCAACTTAGCACTTCTAGCTGTTTCAGAGATATTGGATATACGCCCTTTTGACACTCTGGACACATACAGTACCTTTTAATTTATTTTGCACCATCCTCAATTTTTCCTAAAAAAAAAAAAAATTAATACCCAACTCTCTTCCTTGGAGATTTTGCCTACGCCATTTCAATAAACTGGGAGCTCTTTGACCCTCTTGATTTAGATTAATGTAGTAGCAGTTTTTCCTCAGACATAGATATTACTGGATCCACATATATCCATCCTTTCGATAATTACCTCGCACCAGAAGCCTTTTCATTTAGTTTTACATACACCTCAAGTGTTCCTTAAAGTTTCAACTTAGCACCCTTTTCAGTGTCTGAGATGTTGTATCCATGCCATGTCGACAACCTAAATGCAATTCAATTACAGTAGCAATAATAGTAATTCTAGTACCTCTAAGAGTTTCAACTTAATAGCCCGGCCATTTCTCTGATATTTTTAATACACCCTTTGACAACCTTTATGCCTTTACTTTATTTTGACTAAGTTTTAAATCCTAATAAACTTTCTGTAAGAGTTCAAGTTAAACCCTGTTTAAGTACGATGATACCCCATTCATGACATTTTGACAGCCTGGATGCTCTTAAACTATATTTGATTAATTCAATATCAGCATTAGTAGTGGTAATAGTAGTAGTAAGCAAATAGCACCTGTTTCTTATGTCAACATCCCCCTCAACATCTCTTTAAAATTTTAAATCAATACCCTAAGCCCTATGTGCTAAAAGAATCAAATTAATGCTCTAAGCCCTTCCTGGGATATTACTTAAACTACTACTACTATTGCTACTACTACAATTTGTGAAGTTGCTGATGGTGTCCTAGGGAAGAGTGCTAAGACAGCAACTAGGAATATTAGTGAAAAAGCTTTAGGTTTAATAGAGAGTAGAAGGGGTTTGTATAAGAATTATCTGAGCGATAGGTCGTATGAAAACAAAAGGAATGTGAAGAAAGTGGAGAAAGCATTAAAATATGAACTAAGGAGATGTGAAATGGAGGCGATGGATAAAATTGCTGAGGATCTGGAAGATGCGGCTAGACGGCATAATAGTAAAATATTATACTGGCATGTTAATAAATTGAAAGGGAGTAGCCGATCCGGACTAGTCCCAGTTAAAGATAGAAATGGGGTCACAATTAGTGATAAGGAAAAAGTTAAAGAAAGATGGGTGGAACATTTTGAGAATGTGCTAAACCGAGATACAGTTGCAGGAAAAGATATAGATGAAAATGAAAAAGTTTGTGATACCTTGGATGTGAAGGAAGATTTGTTTAGTGAGGAAGAATTAGCGACAGTACTAGAAGGATTAAAAAATAATAAGGCCCCAGATGCTGATAGTATGATTAATGAGTTCCTTAAATATGGTGGCTCTGAGGTTAGGAATAAGCTACTGAAGATTATGAACATGATTTTTGAAAAAGGGGAAGTACCCAATGATTTTAGGAAAACCTTAATTAAACCACTGTATAAGAAAGGTGACAAGAGTGAATGTCGGAATTATCGAGGCATTAGTCTGGTCTCTGTAGGTAGCAAATTACTGAGTAATATGATACTTTTTAGACTGAGACATGCTGTAGACAAAGTTTTAAGGGAAGAACAATGCGGTTTTAGAAAAGGTAGAGGATGTGTCGACCATGTTTTCACTCTTAGGTTAATAATTGAGAAGTCCCTTCGTTGTCAAACACCTTTGGTCCTTAGTTTTATCGATTATGAGCAAGCTTTCGATTCTGTTGATAGAACAGCGTTAACAAAGGTCTTATCGTTATATGGTATACCAGAAAAATACATTAAAGTGATTTGCGCTATGTACGAGAATAATACTGCTGCGGTTCAGGTAGGAAATGAGGTTAGCAACTGGTTTTGTATTAAATCAGGAGTTAAGCAGGGTTGTGTTCTATCCCCCTTTATATGGATCATTTTGATGGACTTCGTCTTAAGGAGCACAGGAAAGGCAATTGGAGACCATGGAATCAAATGGGGAGGAAGAACGCTCCTGGACTTAGATTATGCTGATGATTTAAGCATATTAGATGAAAGTGTGAGCAAAATGAATGAATTTTTAGAGGTTTTACGAGTTCAGGGTGCTAAAATAGGCTTGAAAATTAATGTTAAGAAGACTAAGTCACTAAGGTTAGGAATAAGTGAAGATGAACAGGTGACCTTAGGTAACGAAAAGATTGATCAGGTTGGGAGCTTCAGTTACCTTGGTAGTATTATTAGTAAAGATGGTGGGAGCAGTGAAGATGTTAAAAGTAGAATAGCTAAAGCTCAGGGTGTTTTTTCACAGTTAAAAAAAGTTTGGAAGAATAGAAAGATAAGCCTACAAACCAAGATTAGAATATTGGAAGCTACAGTGATGACAGTGGTCAAATATGGCTCTGAAGCATGGACACTCCGAAAAGCAGATGAAAATTTACTAGATGTTTTCCAGAGAAATTGCCTACGGATTGTTCTGGGTACCCGGCTGACTGACCGTATTTCAAACAGTAGGTTGTACGAAAAGTGTGGTTCAATCCCGCTTTCTGGGGCTATAATGAAAGAAAGGTTGAGATGGCTAGGCCACGTTCTACGGATGAAGGATGACAGATTACCGAAGATTGTCCTTTTTGGCCAACCGTCTGGGGCTACACGGAAAGCAGGTCGTCCTTGTCTGGGTTGGGAGGATGTCATAAATAAGGATTTAAAGGAAATGGGAACTTCCCGGGAGGGTGTAAAGAGGGATGCTTTAAATAGATTAGGTTGGAGGAGCGTGCGTAGCTGTGTTGGCCTCAGGCGGCTTGGTGCTCAGCGAGTTATTAGCAGTAGTAGTAGTAGTACTACTACTACTAGTAGTAGTATTACTATTAGTAGTACTACTATTAGTACTACTATTAGTAGTAGTAGTAGTAGTACTACTACTACTACTAACTCGATGCAGCACCAAGCCGCCTGAGGCCAACAGAGCTACGCACGCTCCTCCTCCAACCTAATCTATTTAAAGCCTCCCTCTTTACACCCTCCAAGGAACTTCCTATTGCCTTTAAGTCTTTATTTATGACATCCTCCCAACCCAGACAAGGACGACCTGCTTTCCGTGTAGCCCCAGACGGCTGGCCAAAAAGGACAATCTTTGGTAATCTGTCATCCTTCATCCGTAGAACGTGGCCTAGCCATCTCAACCTTTCTTTCATTATAGCCCCAGAAAGCGGGATTGAACCACACTTTTTGTACAACCTACTTTTTGAAATACGGTCAGTCAGCCGGGTGCCTAGAGCAATCCGTAGGCAATTTCTCTGGAAAACATCTAGTAAATTTTCATCTCCTTTTCGGAGTGCCCATGCTTCAGAGCCATATTTGACCACTGTCATCACTGTAGCTTCCAATATTCTAATCTTAGTCTTTAGACTTATCTTTCTATTCTTCCAAACTTTTTTTAACTGTGAAAAAAACACCCTGAGCCTTAGCTATTCTACTTTTAACATCTTCACTGCTCCCAACATCTTTACTAATAATACTACCAAGGTAGCTGAAGCTCCCAACCTGATCAATCTTTTCATCACCTACTGTCACCTGTTCATCTTCACTTATTCCTAGCCTCAGTGACTTAGTCTTCTTAACATTAATTTTGAAACCTATTTTAGCACCCTGAACTCGTAAAACCTCTAAAAATTCATTCATTTTGCTCAAACTTTCATCTAATATGCTTAAATCATCAGCATAATCTAAGTCCAGGAGCGTTCTTCCTCCCCATTTGAGTCCATGGTCTCCAATTGCCTTTCCTTTGCTCCTTAAGACGAAGTCCATCAAAATGATCCATATAAAGGGGGATAGAACACAACCCTGCTTTAAAACTTAAACGCTTGGTATATTTTGATGTAGTTCAATATCCTCCTCAACATTTCCTGAAATTTTTTCATTAATGCTATTACCTTTAGGAGATGTAGTAGACTAGCACTGGAAGCAGAAGTGGAAGCTATTTTCGAGAGTAAATAAATCCAGCTTTGAAAATATTTCTTCTAGTAAAGTTTATACTTTTCAGTTTTATCACTCTCTGTATCGACCTATTTTCAGTATATTTCAGCACTGTCTATTTTCAAAGCACCATCTATAATTTCTTCTCTTGAGATGTGTTGCCGCAAAGGTTGAGCGCTGCCTGTCTGTGATTAAACAAGCAGAGGTGGGGATTACCAACAGTAAACCCCGGTGCACCTGCCTGAAGCTATTGCCTTTAAGGTGAAGATAAAAGTTGAGCAGGACTAATGTTTCCCTGACTTAATTACCAGCAGAGACTCAACATAAGACATTCGATGTATGTGGATCAAAAAAGCAAGTGATTTTGAAATATTACCTATTAATAAATAACCAAGCTATGAAATGCAGACTTTGATTTTGGACTTGCTGTGCTTAGTTTCTTTGCGTTCTTATGATGGCTGGAAAAATCATTTGGAATGTACCATTAAATTTATTGATACATGCAGTAAAATTTGAGAAAACTTATGATGAAGTCGTAAACGCAGCCACTCAGTTTTACCAAAAAATAAGAAATTATAAAATCAAAAGAGGTCCTTTGGGAAGAAGCGAAATGTCCTTCTAAAACATGTATGAAGGTTGATGTGAGCGACAATTTTGGAAATGACCAAATTGTTACTGGCTTGAAATTAAAATAAGCATGCTCTCCCTGCGTTTTTTGTTTTAAGCCAGAAGAAGTCCCCGACGAATTAATACGAATTAATAAGCCAGAAGATCTCAGGAGTAACTACAGTGATTCTTACACACAAGACTACGGAACTGTGTAGCAAATCGAGCATTTTGATGGAACAAAACTTTTCGAAAAATGACCTGTGATTGCTGAAATCTCTGTTGAACATATCCCAAACTGTCCTCTGCTTTGATAGTAAAAATCTGCTAATTACTCAAGCAAAACTAGAATCACGGAAAAAATTTCTGGAACAAACTTGTGGTAAAAACAACTCAAAAACTGCTGATTTAAAGCGTACCCGAAGTGACTGGATCAAAATCTGACCCGGCGCAACAGAGAATACAGTGCTACGGGGCTTTACAGCTATGGTGCTGCCGTGCACCATTAGCGAAGTAGCAGTATTTGCTGTAAAAGTAGCAGTATTAGTAGCAATGGCAGTATTAGTAGTAATAGAGGTGGTAGCAGTATTAATGATCATAGCAGAAGTATTAGTAGTAGTAGCAGTAGCAGCAACAGTAACAGAAGTAGCATTAATAGTAGTAGGAGTAAGATTAAGAGTTGCAGTAGTAGCATACGCATAGGGCCTTTTGGTTAGTTTAAACGCACCCTCAAAATCCCCTTTTACCCTTATTCATTCGTAAGATATCGCTGATATGCAGTCTGTTTTTATTTAGCTAAACTTCCCACTAAATTTTCCTTGAATTTCTCCTCTTAATGCCCTGAGCATTTGTAGTAGTCGTAGCAGTAGTACTAGTGATAGTATGAGTAGCAGTAACAATAGCAATAGGAGTAACAATAGTAGTACTTGGTAGTAGTAGCAACAGCAGTATGCAAATCTTGCATTTTGTTCAGTTATACATCCCCCTCATCACTGACTGAAAGTTCCAATTTAATACCATAACCCCACTCCTTATATGTAGTTAAAACACCCCTTTGATAACATGAATGCTTTCAGTATATTTCACTTTAGTTCAATGTTCTCCAGAATTTAATTCATTATTTCTCCTTAATGCTCTAAGGAGTTCTTACGATGTTACTTATATGCTCTTTTGACAGCATGCATGTGCATGGCGTATATCGATTTAGTTCAAATTCTTCCTCAACATTCCCTGAAACTTTAATGTTAAAAAAGTTAGCCGTAATATTGGTAGCATTAGAATTAGTTGTTGTTGTTACAGTAGTAGTAATAGTAGTAGTAGTAGCGGTAGTAGTAACATGTATCTACTGAATTTCGGACAATTTAAAATCCTCCTCTTCGTTCCCTGAAAGTTCAAGCTAAAGCCTCTAAGCTGCTATTTAGATACCCCTTATTGACAACCTCCATGCACATACTCTGTTTTGATTTGGTTCAAGACTCTGCTAAATATTTCATGAAAGCTTCACCTTTATACCCTTTGCTTTTTCTTACACCAAGGACCTAACGTACCCCTGTCCCATTAGCAAATACTACAAGTAAAGAATGGGCAAATCATTCTTGATTTGCCCATTTGTCACGTAAGAAATTATTTTCTAACGTAATTATTTATTTCAGGTAAGAAATTTAATATTTGTCACGTAAGAAATTAGAAACCCAAATTGGTGTCTTTTTATACTTTGATTGCAGGTGGAAGAATAGACCACGCCTATCACTACAATAATGCTTACCGAGCTCTTGAAGAGATAGTAGCTTTTGACGAAGCAGTTACATTAGTCACAAGTTCTGTGAACATTGAAGAAACAATCATAATAGTTACTTCTGACCATTCACAAGTAATGACGTTCGGTGGCGCAGGAACTCCAAGAGGAAATCCTATTCTGGGTAGGTTTTTTTTCTTCAATCCTTGATCAAGTGGTTGCATCAGTTAGAATATGTTGTGACACTACATAAGAGTATCTCACATTATTCACAGACAATAAACAAAATAACAAATTAGTCGCAAGGTGTGTCAATATGGAAAAATCACAGTCGTCCCCTCTGACTGCTCACTAGCGATGTCAGAGGTGCAGAAACTATGAAAGGCGATCAGATTTATTGTAAAGTTTTTACTGCCAAATACTATCTTAGATATAGGGGCTGCACAATTTGGTTGCTTCTTGACAATCATATACAAACACACATTAGTGAAAGTCGCAGAAACATAGGAAATTAGTCACAGAGTATTTAATGTTGAAGAAACAATCAAAACAATGATAACTCTTGCCTCTGGCTAATCCAAAGTGATGACATTCGATGGTGCAGAAACTCCAAGAGGCAGGCCAATTCTGAAAAGGTTTTTTAAGGTAAGTTTCATGTTATCTAGGAGTTCCGCTATTTGATCACTTTCTGACATTATACAAAAGTATTACACAATAGACACAGCTATTAAATAACACAGCATATTAGTCCAAGCCATGAGAATGCGAAAGTAAAAATTATTTCAGTCTCCTAAAACCACTCACAAGTGCAAGTTACAAAGTGTCAATGCAAGTGAATCTAAGTTTCCAATTATCAAGGGGTTGTAGAACTCGTTCAACTTCTGTCGTAATAAAAATGCATTACACACAAGACGCAATCACAAACAACACAACACTTTTGTCCAAGCTAAGACAATGCGGAATTGAAACTTATTTCTGTCTCCTGTTACCATTTGCAAAATTGTACAACTTGGTAACCTTGTAACATTGCGAAAAGTTATTAGACATTATTCAATGCCACTAGACAAGAAAATGTATCATTAAAAAGCTCCGTGAATTGGACAAAATAGATAAAATAAATCCTCCCCAATACTAAAGATGCACAACTTTTATCACCACGAAACTTCCGCGGCCAGTAAGAGAGGGGGGACAACACACATACTGTTTAAGCACTAAGTCATGGTCAATATATACAGAAAAACGAAAACAGAGAGTGGAAGAGAGAGAAAGAGACGGGAAGAGAGAAAGAAAGAGAGAGAGAGGGGGGGAGAGAGTTGGAAGGATTTAAGGATTTCATCAAATTATAAGAATAGATAAAGTTAGGACTGTTACACAAGAAACCACCCGTTCTTCATTCAAACCCTTGCTTGAATTGGAATCTTGGCTTTCTGTCGTGTTCTTCTTTCACTTTTCGACAATTGCATGGCCTTCTTGTTGCTGCCCTTTGTGATAATATGTCTTTTATTTTGATCAGCTGCTTATCATCTCTGCCTCAGAACAGTTCACGGATTTCTCGCATCATTTTAATCTTTTCAACCCTCTGATAGCTTATAATAATCTTGAACACAATCCTAAAGTCTGTAAGAAGCTGCCACTTGTTTGGTATTTCAAAAAAAAAATGTCAACGTATTTTTAGCTAATGATTCCTTTTTCCTTTTTTTCTATGTTTTCACTGGAGTTGATGTCCCAGAGTGGGTTTTCATGTTTGTTTGAGCATGTGCTGACAATACAATTTTAATTTTATCGTTTTTCTTGCGAAATCACAAGCTAACCCCAACATAGCATGTCATTTTTGGGAATGGAAGATTTTTTTTGGTATGGATGTTTTTTTTTGTTCAAACATTTGCTGGTGTATTTTTTTTCTCGCCTGTTCTTTCCTGGCAACAGAAAATTACTGGGGGATCATATTAGAGTTGTTTTTGTTGTAAATTTATTGTTAAATAAACAAACTCTGAACTAGGAGCTTGATAAACAAATGATCGATTCATTATCAGTGAGCCGATATTACTTTAGCTATGAATTAATCTATTAACCAATTATTGATGAATTGATAATTGGTTTTACTTACTAAGAATTGTGAGTTAATAGGCCCACTAAGGAAATAAGTAGTTGCTTAAAGACGCTGCCTGACACTATATCTCAAATTGGATTTAATTCAAACAATTAAAAATTAAAATATGTTCGCTGTCCATGGGCTACTTACTTAGCATCACCTGGCGTATATGTCGGAGCTTTGCCTGTTCTAACATGTGTGGAAGACAAAAAGAAACAGGCGGGGAAGAGGATGGTTTGTGGGCACCCTGTGTTTTTCCTTAGTTCTTGGTGAAACCACATGGGTGGAAGCACGGCTAAAACTACAACTTGGTTTTAAGTCTTATATAATCTGCTCAGTTTTATCATTCATTCTTTAGTCTCTATTCAAAACTTGCATTCAAGTAGCAAAAATGAACTAAAAGCGACGCCTTAAGATACCATTTTTTCTAAGGAATTTTTGAAGTTTTAACCCGACGACCCCTATTCGGCCCCCCATTATTATTTTTGAGTGCGCCACAGTGTCTGGCTTGTTTTCCACTTGGATTTTTTCAACTTATCTCACTTTTTTTTCTGTATAATAAAAAAAAAATTCCCGAGGGGGGATGTTGGAAAATGTTGAAAGATATTAAAAATGTAAACTTAAAACAAGACAACTGTTAAATTTTTATGGATTTATCACTTAGAATATGCGAGATAATTAAATTAGGATCTGAAACGAATATTACCGAATTGAAAACCTCAGAATCAAACAGTTCGTGGTAACGAACTGTAGTAAGAAGCGACCCGGCTCAATATTAAACAGAACTCTAAAAAACCGAATTTTGATGCTAAAAGATACATCAAAAGAATCATATTTTTATGTTGATTTTAAATATATAAGTTTCATCAAATTTAGTCCTTGTTACCAAAAGTTACGAGCCTGAGAAGTCATGGAATCTTAATGAAAACCACACGATCACATTCAGCGTATGAGAGAACCCTATAGCAAAAATTTCAAGCTCCTATATACAAAAATGTGAAATTTCGTATTTTTTGCCAGAAGACAGATAACGGGTCCGTGATTATTTTTTTTTTCTTGCAGGAGTCATCGTATCAGCCAAGTGGTCCTAGAATGTCGCAAAAGAGCTCATTCTAACAAAAATGAAAAATTCTAGTGCCTTTTTTAAGTGACCAAAAAAATTGGAGGGCACCTAGGCCCCTTCCCACGCTTGTTTTTTCCCAAAGTCAATGGATCAAAATTTTGAGATAGCCATTTTGTTCCGCATAGTCGAAAACCAAAATAACTATGTCTTTGGGGATGACAAACTCCCCCACAGTCCCTGGGGGAGGGGCTGCAAGCTACAAACTTTGACCAGCGTTTACATACAGTAAAGATTATTGGGAAGTGTACAGACGTTTTCAGGGGAATTTTTTTGGTTTAAGAGTGGGGTTGAGGGGAAATGTCTATGTGGGAGGATCTTTCCCTGGAGGAATATTTCATTGGGGAAGAGAAATTCAATGAAAAGAGTGCGGGATTTTCTAGCATTAATATAAAAAACAATCAAAAAAACACTGAATCAAGACATGAAAAAAAATTTTCAATTTAAACTAAGGAGTAGCATTAAAACATAAAACGAACAGAGATTATTACGCATATGAGGGGTTCTAAGAATACTTTAGCATAAAGAGCGAGGTATTTAGGAGGAGATCAATACCTTGCTCTTTATGCTAAAGTATTTTTAGTAATTGCAACTATTCATTCTACGACCTTTCTGATTCAGGGGTTATTCTTAAAGAATTGGGACAAAAGTTAAGATTTAGTGCAAAGAGCGAGGTATTAACGAGGGGCAAACCCCGTCATGTACATAAGAAAAATGTAAGAGAATAATAGTCTGTTACGTAAGTTAATTCTTAAGTTATGTATATTTTTTACTAATAAAAACGTTCATTAAAAACTAAAAGGTTTAGTTGCCTTTTTAAGTAACCAAAAAATTGGAGGGCAGCTATGCCTCCTTCCCCATCCCTTATTTCTTAGAATTGTTTGATCAAAAGTAAGGGAAAGCCATTTAGCCGACAAAAGAATTAATATGCAAATTTAATTTTAATAATTTATGTGCGGAGGGACAAAATCAGATATGTATTAATTCAAAAACGTCCTGAAATTAAATAAGAAAACTTTTTTTTAACTGAAAGTAAGGAGCGACATTAAAGCTTAAAACGAACAGAAATTACTCCGTATATGAAATGGGTTGTCCCCTCCGCAGTCCCTCGCTCTTTACACTAAAGTTTGACTCTTGCCACAATTCTACTTTTTAAAACAATTGAAAACTTTAACGTAAAGAGCGAGGGATCGCAGAGGGGACAACCCATTTCATATACGGAGTAATTTCTGTCCGTTTTTAGTTTTAAACACACTCTTTACTTTCAGTTAAAAAAAACTAGATTATTATTATCTAATTTTCAGGAAAAGTTAAGAAAAAAGTTTTGAAAAATAAAAAAAAAGAAACCGATGTGAAAAAAAAATGATTTGAAGTAAGTTCAGGTCTATATATTCCGGTTATGAGATTTAGGCCTATATATAAGATAAAGGAGTACCAATGAAATATTAATGGAATCAGCACTTATAGTATTTGTTTAAGTTATACTTTTTTTCAGGGAATTTCAAAGAAAAGTAAAGAACTTTATTAAAATCTAAAACAAGGAGGAAAAAATAAGCGAAAATATGAATGAATAGTTTAACCTAAAAGTAAATAAAATGGAATGTATTATCATGTCTAGTATAAAATAAACAAAAATTAAATGATTCAATAAAAGAAACTTAACACTAACAGAAACTATAATGAATAAAAAATACAAAACTTTACATCTTTTCATGCCATGTATGTTACATTTTTGAAACGAGTGGCATGCGCTACCGGATGCAAACAGTTTTGAAAGTGAGTTGCCCATTTTCTGTGGTATTTTTCTGCTACATAAACCAATTACTTTTAACTTAAGATAAAATTTATAAGAAATCTCTTTTTAACACAAATTTTGGTTGTAGGCTATGATATATATCCGTCTCCATCCGATGGCATGCCCTATCCAACAATTTTGTTTGGAAGCGGGCCAGGACATCAAAGCTCTGAAAAACTTCAAAATACAACACGTCTGTCACCAGGATCAAGTTCTTTCATACAACCTTCAGCTATTCTAAGACCTTGGTCAACTCACGGAGGTGAAGATGTACCTTTATACGCAATAGGCCCTAGATCGTTTATATTTCATGGTACCCAAGATCAAACCTTTTTGGCTCATGGTTTAGCTTATGCTATGTGCTTGGGTCCATTTAAAGACAACTGTGGCGATGCACTGTGGGCAAAAGAAGATGATGTAGCAGAAAGTGGTTGCCAAGAAAAGCAGCTGCTCCGTGAGCGGAACAAGGAAATAAATATTTGGACACTCTCAGCGATATTATCAAGCTCAGCGAAGAAGCAACTAAGCAATACTTTTCTCATATTCTTTACTGTTGTTCTTATTATAATAGTCATATGTGATACAAATAAGTAGATTCCTTTTTTGTATTGTTATTTATTTCAAATAATAATAAGATCTTCTATTTTTTTAAATGTTTTTTTTTTTTTTATACGGCTTTTTTTAGGTCTTGCAGTGTCATAATGTAACAATACGCTGCTAGTTCGTTTAATTGGGTTTTTTAAATTTATATATATATATATATATATATATATATATATATATATATATATATATATATATATATATAATTGTGTGTGCTCAGAAACCTGTTTGCTCCAGTCATAATAGTACTATTGATGCTTCAATTACTACAGAAAACTCACCTCAGCACCAAGCCATCTGAGGCTAACAAGTCCCATTCTGTTTAGAGCACAATTCTTTTATTCCTTTCATTAAGTTTCTGCATCCTTTAAATAGCTTCATAAGACCTTTCCACCTCCCATTTGAGGACTTATTGGTCTTATTTGCCCCAAATAGATGCTGCTTTTAAGTCAATTCAAGAATTCCAAAACTAAACATACCTGTATTTGTTTTTTATATAGATACATCCAAGGCTTTTGACTCAGTCCTTCAGTCTGACTCAGTCCTACACTGACTCTTCTTCAGCACAGAGTAAACCAAATCATTTATGCCTCTATGGGATAGAAAGTAGAAGGCATCAGGGCTGCCACCATGTTCAGTTCCTAAAGTGCTACAATTGGCCAAATTTGCGTGCTACACAGCGATTTTCAGTGCTACAGTCGAAAACTACTGTAATTCTGCTAAAACATTGCGAAAACAGAACTTTGGTGCTACGGGTGGCAATCCTGAGCACGGGCTCAGGATTGCACGGGCTACACATAATGAAATAGTGCTAAAATAGAACTTTTGTGCTACAGGTGGCAACCTTGATATGTATGCCTCAGTATTATTTTTATACGCAGAGGGGGTCAATTAAGGTTGGTATTAAGTTTCTCAATTCCAACAATGCAACCTATTCTGTTGCACGTGCTACCACCTTCCCTCATTGTGCCCTCTATCGATTAAAATCATAGACCTTTCACACGATGTATCTATCGACGTATAATCATTGCCACCATGGTCAGTTCATGAATTACTGCAATTGCCCGAATTCGCCTGTTACACAGCGATTATCGGTACTATAGTCCAGAACTTGACTGTAATACTGTTAAAATATTTTAAAATAGCATTTTTGCGCTACGAGCAGTAACCCTGAGCACGAGCTGCACTGTTAGAAATAAGCACTATTAGAAATACTGAAATAATTATTATTATTAATAACTTGAAATATGCACTATTAGAAATACTTAGAAATAAGCACTATTAGAAATAGTGCTAAATAAGCACTTTCATGGTAAAAGTGACAACCTTGATTTGTATGCCACTACAGTACTATGATTTTTATACCTGAGAGGGTCAATTAGGTTGTTCAATTCCGACAATGTAATCTGTTCTGTCCTTCCCTCATTGTGCCCTCTATCGATGTAAGTCATAGCTCCTACACAAATGACACTATCCTCCTGTTTGACAATTTTCAGTTGCCAGACTTGGCTATTGACAACTTTTTATAATCTTTATGCTTGTTAAGTTAATATTGGGTTATAAATTGCTTCTTCAAAAGTCAAATTTCCTGTTTTTGTTTGTCGTTTGTGTCAAGACTCTATATCAAGTTGGCTTTTGCATCACCTTGGCGCTGGATTTTCCATTATCTTATAGGAAAACTGTATATCAATTCTTTGTCCACGATTACTTACTATTAATGAATTAAAGAAAAACTGAGGAATTTCTATTGACTTTTTTCCCGAGTGAAGGGTCGCTTTGATACAAGAACGGTTGGCCACTTTGAATTGTGTTTTGTATCCTAATGTTTTTTTCCAGGTTCCTGATTTGGAAGGTTTTTACAGTTTTTGGAACGAAAACAAATTCAGTCCTTGTTTCGTAATTTTTTAAATACCTTATTTGAATTAAAATTTGGAAGCGAAATACATATATATGTAAATTTTATGGTGTTTACGGTATTTGCGAGAAAATGAACGGCTTGGTTATCAAATTTAGAGTTCCATTTCAGTCGCACAATCCCTTTCGAGTTGTCTTTACTTGATAAAAGATACCCTGAATGGTAATATTTTTTTTTCTCGTTTCGAAGTTTTTTGGAATCAAAAGGTGGCTGGTTCTAGAGAAAAAGAATGTAATTTATGTTCTGTAGTATTGCAAATACGGCTGTTTCGCAGTTCATAAGTCTTTTGATTTTCTTGATTCATTACCTACGATCAGAATCCTAGAAAGGACTCTTTACTGGCACTAAAATTGGATATCTCGTTGATTTTTTATGTAGATTTTATCACTCTCTATTCAAAATTCTCTATTCAAAATCAAAGGGGGAATTTGAGACAAGATATCCCTGTAATAACGGGGGTGCACCCTTTATACCACCATTTTCGTTTTCTACAATCTCAATGAAACAGTTCGTGGTAATGAACTGTAAGTAAGAAGCGATGCGGCTCAATAGTAACCGAAACTCTCACAAAGAGAGTCTCAATAAGAATAGATGCATCAAAAGAATTGAATTTATATGCTTATTCAGTATATGTAAAATTCATTGGCATTTTGCTGTATCTACCAAAAGTTACGAGCATAAGTAAATTTGCCCAATTTTGAAAAAGGGGGGAGACACCTCCAAAATATCAAGTGATCTGAATGTAAATCAAACCATCAGATTTAACCATTAAACAATCAGATCAGATGCATACCAGAGAACCCTACTGTAGAGGTTTCAAGCTCCTACGTACACAAATGTGGAATTTTGCTTATTTTTGCCAGAAGAACGATCACCTATACTCGTTTATTTGTTTTTTCCTCAGACGTGATCACATCAAACTAATCATCGAAGAAGATAAGGAATGGGATCATTTTATCGGAAATGAAAAGTTCCAGTGCCCTATTTTAAGTGACCAAAAATTTTGACTCTTTCTCACAAATCTACTTTTTAAAACAATATAACATTTTAGCGCAAAGAGCGGGGCATTGAGGAGGGGATAGCCCCTTTCATATCCGAAACAGTTTCTGTTAGTTTTAAGTTCTAATGTTGCTCCTTACTTTCAGTTAAAAAAAAACTTGATTTTTTAAATTTAATTTACATAAAGTATGGGTTGCTTGGAAGTATACAGACGTTTATAAGGGGGATTTTTCTGGTGTTGGAGGGTTATGTGGGAGTATATTTCCATGGCGTTATTTTTCATGGGGGAAGGAAATTTCTATGGAGAATGAGCCAGCATTATTTGAAAAATGATCAAAAATTAAATTAAAAAAAAGAAGTTTATTTTCAACTGAAAGTAAGGAGCAACGATAAAACTTAAAATTAACAAAAAATATTATGTACAGGAGAGGGGTTGCTCCCAAGGCCATTCCTTGTTCATTACGCTAAAGTTGTATTTATCACTGTGAAAAGAGTATTTTTATCATAGGGAGCGCAGTAGCGCTGTTTAAGTAAAGAGTGATGTGGGGCCAATGTATTATTAATTTTTTTTTGTTTTTCGGTTCTTTGGTTTTAGACCAGAGCACTTCGTTTCGAAGGAGTTGTCGTAAAAACTTCTAAAAGGCTCATACGATTGGAATTAGAAATTGGAAGGGCTAGTGCCCTTTTTAATAGTCGAAAGTGATTGGAGGGAAACTAACACCCTTCACACGCACTCCATTTCCCCAAACAAAATGCACCTTCAATCGAAATTTTCAGATAGCTGTTTTGTTCAACATAGTTCAAAGGTCCACAATTATGTCTTTGAGGATGAAAACCACCCCAAAGTCTTGAAGGCAAGGGTTGTAAGTTATGCCATGTGGGTATTTAAGGCTTATAAAGAAAGGGTGATCGTATAAACTTTGGAGTGGGTTTATTGGATTGCTAACCAGAAGTTTTAGTGCCCTTTTTAAGATTCAGATAGATAATAGGTTGAATCCCCCCCACGCCTCGTATTTTCCCGAAATTTATGTGATAAAAACTTTGAAATAAGTATTTGATGTCTTAGAAACTTCAAAAAAGGCTAATTTGATTGGAAATTGAAAGGTCTAGTGCCCTTTTAATAGACGAAACTGATTAGACGGCAATTAATCCCTCTCCCACGCCCGCCATATCTCCAAACACATCCAGTTAAAACTTCGAGTTAGCCATTTTCTTCAAGATAATTCAAAATTCCTGAAATTAGGTCTTTGAGGATGCGACCTTCCCCCCAGGGAAAGGGTTTGAAGTTATGTCCCTTGGGAATATAAGGTATATATGGAAACGTTGACCGTATAAGCTTTGGAGGGGGCTCATTAAATAAGTAATCAGAAGTTCTAGATGTCTTTTTAAGATTTAGAGCGATCAGAGGGTGGATACCCTCCCCACCCACACCATGTACTTTTCTGAAATGCATCTGATAGAAATTTTGAGATGGCCATTTGCTGTCGTAGAAACTTTATAAAGAGCTCATTCAATTGAAAATTGAAAGGGTAAGTGACCCTCCCACCACGTCCATTATTTCCCCAGACACATCAAATCAAAATTCTAGATAACCATTTTGTAACTTTATTAATTTCAACTATTTTTTCTACAGCCCCTTTTACAGTTTTTTACTGTTTTAAAAAGTAGAGTTGAGAGAATGAGTCAAACTTTAGCGTAAAGAGCGGGGCTTTGAGGAGGGAACAACCCCTTTTATATACGAAGTAATTTCTGTTCGTTTTAAGTTTTAATATCGCTCCTCACTTTCAGTTAATAATTCTGTTTTTGTGTATAAGGATTGTCAAAATGGTGTAGCATTGGAATAACTGTTTATATTAATTTGGAAAACTTATCAAATGATAAGGGAGATGATAAAAAATAGATGGATGATAAGGGGGATGATAAGGGAGATGGGAGATGTAGCAAGCAAATGCTTGCTACTATTACTACTGGAACTACAACCACTACAACTACCAGATATATAGTATTGAGGGGGAAATTTGAGCTGAATCAAAAGACGTTATGTGCTTGTAAATTGCAAAATAGCATATCTCAAGTATTAATTTGGATATTGAATTGGAACTTTGACAGAACAATTAAACGGAAACCTAAAGGCAATATGTGCACACTACTGCGAATGCTACTGTTACTGCTGCATTTACTTCAACTACCACTTTTATTGATATTACTTGTAAGGCTAAGAGCACCGAGAGGAAAATATGATAACATACAGGTTATCAAAAGAGTATATCAGCTATGTCATAGCAACGGCTAATTGTATTAAGTTGAAACCTCTAGGACTTGATGAGAGGCTTGTTCTGCTGATTAAAAGGCAATATGTTAATACCGTTACTATTCACCAATGCTACTACTGAGACTACTATTACAAGTATGCCTAGTGGTATGAAGGTGAAATCTTCAATGAAGTTTGAGGGGGGAGGGACGTGAACTGAATAACAATACGCCGTCTGTATGCACGTTTTCAAATGGATGTAACAGCAATATCTTAGGAACGGTTTGGTATGTGAAGTTAAAACTAATAGGGCTTGTTTTGAGGGATGTTAAACTAACCAAAAGAAAATATTTTCAACCTAATACCACTGCTTCTAGTTATATTACTACTGTTACTATTATTACTCGTTCTATTACTACTACTGACACTAAAGCTTAGGATACTAAAATTGATTCTGCTGCTAGTACTACTTCTTCTGCTATTAAAACTAAGAATATTAAGGTGAAAATTTTGGAATGTAAATTAACTGAATGGAACTAGACCAAAACACACTGTGCCCACACAGGTTGTCAAGCGGACACATCAAAAATGCTTTAAAAACGGTTGATGGTATTAAGCTGAAACTTTCAGCTTGTGTTGAAGGGGGTGCTGAAAAAACCAAAGATGCTATCCGCATATTTCCACAGATGCCGCTGCAAGTATTGCTACTGTTCAATCTAAGGGTATTAAGGTGAAGCTCTTAAGGAAAATTTTGGAGGATATTTAACTAAATCAAAATAAACTATGAGCATGTGGACTTTCAAAAAGTTGACACAGCAATATCTGAAGAACAAATTACATGATTAAGTTAAACCTTTAAGGATAAGTTTTGGGAGATTTTAAAATAGCCAGAAGGCACTTTATGTATACTTTTAATGCTACTGCTACAGTTACTTTAACCAATGACTTTAAGGGTATTATAGGTGAAACTTTTAGGAAAGCTTAGGAGGAGTTTCAATTAGACGAAAGAACTCTGTGCATACTGGTTTACAAAAGGCTATGTGAGCAATATCATAGGCTGCTCCGCTCTGTAATAGCTAGAAATATTATTCGAAATTTTAAAGCAGCTAATTTGAATCAAAATTAAAAGTTCTGGTGTCCTTTTAACTTTAAAAAGAGATTGGAGGGCAAGCAGCATATCTCTCAAGCCTATTTATTTTCGAAGTACATCCAGTCAAAATTTTGAGACAGCCATTTTATTCAGCATAGTAGAACGGTTCAGCAACTGTGTCTTTAGGGATATTAGGTATGCCAACCCCCCACAACCGTGCAATTGGTCATTATGCTTTAAAACTAAATGTGGTTTTAAACTAAATCAAAAGGTATTTTTCTTATGGTTGCCGAGAAGATACCTCAGCAATACATCGAGAACGACTGGCAGTATTAAGTTAAAACTATTGGCGATAATACTATCACTGCTTCTGCTCTTATACTTTAAATAAATAAAAAGAGTGTAAGTGTATCCTGGTTGTTAAAGAACATGGATAGAGTCTTTGGGAATGCTATTGCTTTGTTTTTCAGATCAGCTTCAGAACGTATAAAATTAAATTAAAAATGCTATTTGTGTCAGGATTGAAAATTGTTGGAAGAGAATCTCCAACATACAAATAGCAACCCAACCAATGGATTCCTATAGGAAAAAGAACTGAAAAGATATAAAATGTTATTTTTTTTTCCATGAAAAGACTATGTCAATAAAGAAAGAACATAAAATATCTTAAAACACTCTTTCCACAAAAGCCCCAAACACAATATCCCCAAACAAAAGCCGTTACAACCGCAACGGTTTATGCATTTATAACGCTTATTGCGCCCCTGTGCTTTTGTTTTTATCAGGCATGGCTCATCTGTTTCGCAAGAAAGATCGACATACTCTACGTACGGCTTATTTCAGATATTGCAAATTCCTCCTCCGGCTTCCTAGATGGCATCGAAACAAAAAAATAATTGCTCGATTTGGTTTAATAGATGTGCCTTCTCGGATTCGGTCTTCCAGTGATGATATATGTAAAAAGACCATCAACTTTATTCACGTTTATGACCCTCTGCAGCCTTTTTTCCATATTGATACTGGTTAATTAGCCCATGTTGTTTTTTGTTAGTTTGAATTTTTTTTTCTTCGCTGTTTATTGTTTTTGTTTATTTATAATACTCCGTACTTTGTGTTTTTTATAATTTTACGGGTAATAAAGTTCATTCATTCATTCAAAACAAGTTTTTTAAAGAAAAGTAAAGAGATCCACTGAGAAAAAACAAGCAGAAATACAGTCAATTAATCTTCCAAGCGTAAAACTGCCATAAATCAGTATCAATTAATGAATAAAACGGAAAACCAACAGAAATTACAATAAATAGCCGAGTCAAACTCAAAAAGAGCAAAAATTAACATTAGTACTGATGATAAGCTCATGCCTCAGTTCATGCCTCATGCTTCAGTTTGCATCTAGCATTCATTCAATGCAGTCGCATTTCGCTAGCTCTGATAATTAGTGACGTGTGATTATTGGGACGAGTATTTTGGATGCTCAGATATTTGGATATTTTTTAAGAATATTGTGAAGAAATCAATTAGCAGGTCCTGTGTTTTACTGGGCCACCTGTCAAACGGTGATTGCCACTGCAGACGTGGGCCTACCCCACTAACAGGTAAGTGTTTTTGGCAACTGTTGTAAATTACTTTTGATAAATTTTAGTTACAAATAATGGCTAAATTTAGTATTCATGATCTGGCTCTAGCAAAGTTTCGAGGATTCCCTTTTCTGGAGCATGTGTCACACAAATACCCCTCAGGAGTCTCCCATCCAGAACTTTAGTGATGTGCCCATGATGTACAAGAAGTGCACCAATACCACATTTCTCCATCTTTCCCTGTGTCTTCGCAATAGAAACAGGTTTCTTTACCCATATTTGTCAAAAATAGCTCACTTTTTGATTCACCTTCACAAATGTTTTCCTCGTCAATCGAAGTGTCTGAGTCCGATTCAAAAAGTTTCCTGCTCATTTTCCTTTACTTCGCTTTTTGTATTTTTCTTTCAGTAATAGCAGGCTTTTTCTTTTCCCCATGAAATTCTTTTTTTTATCCCTTAGTTCCTTGGTTCTTTTCTTCTTTCCTTTTTAGTTTTTCCTTGATCATGGTTTCTTTTTCTTCTCCCTTTCCTTTTTTTTTCTTGAAGCAGGATTTTCATCGGTGTTGAAGTCAAGATCTGAGAATGTTGCTTTTGTCTCGCTCCTTTTCTTGGTTCATCAGCCCAACTACTGCATCCAGGTAGAGGAGAAATCTCCTCTACCAAGAAGAGGAGGGAATTCTAACTTTTGTTCAGATTTGAACAAAGTTTTGGTCAGACCCGTTTTGGGCTCTATTAACCGACCGGAATAAACGTACCATCCGGTCATGCTTTTACCGTTTTTGTAAGTTCTTGTTAGGCCTACCACCCTGGACTAGAAACTCTTGGGTTAGTAAAAGATATGGCATTCTTGATCCATACCTGGCCGTCCAAAATCGGCTTTCTCGCTTTGTCCGATCACTCTGCAAGAATCATTCCCTGTATGGGGCGATGCTGCCATAATCTTCTTCTTCTTATAAGTTATCTTTCTAGTTTAGTTATATTTTAGTTATATTACTCTTGTTATTTATGAATTATGTAGGATAAGTATTTAGTTTCTTTTTTTGGTCGTTTTGTTAATTTCGTTTGATTTTTCTTTTCTTCATAGGGTTATCTTTGTGGGCTATTAATAAATGATGAATTTGATGAACGCGAAAGATGAGCGGCGGTCTATACTGTGTTTGTAAATATTTGTAGTTATCAATGCAGCTTTACTTCGTCTGTTCTACTAATCTGTTAGTCTATTTTATTATGCTGTTTTTCTTTGTTATATTAGCTTTATTGTGCTTACCATTGTTGAATTACGTGTACTTTTGTTTTTGCTTTGTTTATTAATTTTTTCTCTGTACTCCACTGTTTATACTTTTGTATATTTGTGGGTAATAAATATTATTATTATTACATGACTTTGTATTTGTCTACTTCTGCCATGACTTCATTCGACTATGCTAAATAAAATGGCTATCTCAGAATTTGATCCAGTGACATTTGGGGAAAATGAGTGTGGAAGGGGGCCTAGGTGCCCTCCAATTGTTTTGGTCACTAAAAAAGGGCAATATAACTTATAACTCCCTTTAGAATGATCCCTCTTGCAACGTTCTAGGACCACTTGGTTGTTACGATCACTCCTAGGGAAAAAAAAAAAAAAAAAAAAAAAAAAAAAAAAAAAAAAAAAAAAAAAAAAAAAAAAACACGCAACCGTGATCTGTCTTCTGGCGAAAAATACAAAAGTCCACATTTTTGTAGATAGGAGCTTGAAACTTCAACAAGAAGGTTCTCTGATACGCCAAATCTGATAGTGTGACTTTCGTTAAGATTGTATGACTTTTAGGGGATGTTCCCCTTGTTTTCTAAAATGAGGTAAATTTTCTCAGGCAAATCAGCAATAAAATACAATTCTTTTTTATGTAACTATTGGTATCAAAATTCCCTTTTTTAGAGTTTCAGTTACTATTGAGCCGGGTCGCTCCTTACTACAGTTGGTTACCACGAACTATTTGATTTTTTTTTTAATTACAAAAAACATTCAAAATTTTATCGGCTTGAAATGGTTAAGTTTTAACTTATGCGAAAACACATCTGAACAAATTATTAAAAATCAGTGTGTTAAATTTCTAGTGAACAAGATTCAGTTTGCGGTCAGTTTTGTAACAAATGGTAATAAAAACTTCAAAAAAGAAACAAGGGTGAAAAATTAGTAAAATTAAGGGAAAAACATAAAGAAGCAGTTAAAGATAAGGACCAATTTAAAAGGGAGAAGCTTTCATTTGAGGGTGTAGCTGTCTTTAGGAATCAATATATTATTAATATTTGAAAGCATGTTCAAGTTAAAGGATTAACTATGCTATTTAACTTTGCTGCTTAAAGTAAGAAAAGTAACAAAATGCTTTTCAAAACTCCATATTTTGATACTCCCAAACAAAAATCTTGGAAAATCGCGGGTTTTCAAGTAAAAATGGACATATGGGAGGTTCAGGAGAAAAATTCATGATTTTGGTTTGATTTAGTGTATTTGACATGATTTGGTTTAGAGTCACATGAAGATAGTCAACATTCATAAGTGCCTGCAGAATTTTTTTTACAGAGTATGTCAGCCAAATTTTTCTTGCGTTCTACACCATGGTCTTCTAACAGTTATAATGTCTTACTATTTTTTGTTTCGATACCAAAAGAGAAATTCTCAAAAATCGAGAATTATTTTGTTTCTTGAAATATTCATAAAAACTTGTTCTTAATCTGATTATACTTTATGTCAATAAATCTCAAAAATAAATTTGCCTTCTTATGGGTCGAGTACCGAATTAAGTTGCAAAATTAAGACAACTTGTAATTCCTACCAAATTATTTTTCTTTTCTTCAGTTATTCAATAAATTTATTTTTTCTTTTTCATTCCAAGGGCTTACATATTCCTTTTTCAAAAAATAATATAAAGCATTAGAAACAGCCTTATGGGCTTTCAATGTGAAGTTTATTCTCTATCAAACAGTTTGTGGTAACGAACTCTAGTAAGGAGCGACCCGGCTCAATAGAAACCAAAACTCTAAAAAATGAAATTTTGATACCAATAGCTACATCAAAAGAATTGCATTTTAATGCTGATTTTAAATATATAAGTTTCATCAAGTTTAGTCTTACGCACCAAAACTTACGAGCCTGAGAAAATTTGTGTTATTTTAGAAAATAGGGGGAAACACCCCCTAAAAATCATAGAATCTTAACGAAAATTACACCATCAGATTCAGCGTATCAGAGAACCCTACTGCAGAAGTTTCAAGCTCCTATCTACAAAAATGTGGAATTTTATATTTTTTGCCAGTAGGCAGATCACGGATGTGCGTTTATTTGTTTTTTTTTTCTTTTTTCTTTTTCCCAGGGGTGATCGTATCGACCCATTTGTCCTAGAATGTTGCGAGAGGGCTCATTCTAACGGAAATGAAAAGTTCTAGTGTCCTTTTTAAGTGACACAAAAAATTGGAGGGCACCTAGGCCCCCTCCCACGCTAATTATTTTCCCAAAGTCAACGGATCAAAATTCTGAGATAGCCATTTTATTTATCGTAGTCGAAAAACCTTATAACTATGTCTTTGGGGACGACTTACTCCTCCATAGTCCCCGTGGGAGGGGC